>NC_133201.1:55481149-55586149 GCF_958299795.1 Porites lutea | reverse complement strand
TTCGTGAAATAGGTTCTGCAAGTACAATGAAGCTTGTTCATTTAGAGATTTAAACATCATTATTGCTTTCTGCTTGTTTCTCCTTATAACTAATTTGTCCCATTTGAGTATATCCAGAAGCAGGCTCGAGCTAGTCCCATAGTTGGCCTTTAAAATTACTCTAGTTGCACGGTTCTGTAACTTTTGTAATTTGTCACTCTGATGATCACTTAAGCCATCCCAAACGAGGCTACAGTAATCAAAGTGAGGTTGAATTAAGGAGTTATAGACTAGTACCGCAGTAGATTGGGAGATAAGGGGCCTGATACGTCTAAGGGCACCTATAGCCGAAGTTACCTTCTTACACAATTCGTTAACATGATTAGACCAGGAAAGCCGATTGTCGATAATGAGACCTAATGATTTTGCGTGATCAACATTGCTGATAACTTGGTCTTCTAGTTTAATGTTTATTTCGTTATGGCTTTCCGCAAGAAGCTTCTGGCGAGAGCCAATAACCATAAACTCGGTTTTCGCAACATTAAGACTAAGCTTATTGGCTTTTAGCCAACAGTGAAGGTTCAGTAGTTCTAAGTTAGTCTCTTGTTCAAGGTCAGTTAGAGAGGAACTAGAAATGGTAATAGTTGTATCATCTGCGAACATTTTAGCGCATGCTGAATTAAGGCAGTTTGGAAGATCGTTTATATAGATTAAGAAGAACAAAGGACCGAGAATACTACCCTGTGGGACTCCGCATCTTAGTTCGCTTGCACTGGACAACACGCCATTAACATAACATTTTGGCTCCTGTTACCTAGGTAGGAGGCAAAGAATCGTAGGGAACCCAGATCAAGTCCATAGTTTGCAAGTTTACGTAACAAAATTGCATGGTCAATGGTGTCAAAAGCCTTTTTAAGGTCGATATATACCACACCATTTAAAAGGCCGTTATCTATATTAATAGACCAGTTGTTCGTTGATTCAAGTAGCGCTGTCATGGTGCTATGGAGCGATCGAAAGCCGGATTGATAAGTATTCAAGAGTTTGTTTTTATCTAGGTAATCGTAGAGTTGTTGATAGGTAATTTTCTCGAATAGCTTTGAGACAATGGGCAATACAGAAATTGGTCTATAGTTATTCAGGTCAGATTTTGATCCTTTTTTAAAGATAGGAGTCACCTTGGCGATTTTCCATTCATCTGGAAAGGTTTCTGTTTCTATACAGCTATCAAAAATTTTCGTTAATGATGGTCCAATAATGGAACTGGCTAATTTTAGAAGTTTACAAGGAACTCCGTCCAATCCCATGGCTTTCTTTTCGTCGAGCTGACTTAGTAGCTCACACACAGTTGTGACACTAAGAACCCTTAAGGAGAAGGCTGTTTTAGTGGGTTGTAAATAACTTTCAGGGTCGATATTAGAAGGTGATAATTTACTGGCTAGATTTGGTCCAATAGATGTGAAAAAGTTATTAAAAGCTTCCGCAATTTCAGGCGCACAATTTATAGTTTCGTTATCTGTTTTAATTTCAGTGATATTGCGGTTTCAGGGGCACCCAACGAGGATATAGTTCAAAACCACTTAATATAGCATTGTTGAACGTATTTTAGTATTTAAACGGTAGATATAGGCATACTTTTATCCCCTAAAAACTTTTCATCTGTTCGGATTTTCTAGCTGAAAGTCTAGTGATCTGAAAATTATAGGGATCAAAACTTACCTTTTCGAAAATTTCAGCCAGGAAAAGGCTCCCGAAAATTCTAGGTGGCCTTTTTTAGGGTAAATATCCGTTTAAAATGGGTAATTATACCATTTTGTAGATGTTCGAAAATCCTAGGAGAGGCAGGAAAGCAAGAAATTTTACAACAAATGTTCCGAAAATTCTAGTTCTCAAATCGTCTTCCGAACAGATATTTTCCCGAAAATTGCCGTTGGGTGCCCCTGCGGTTTGTGCAAGATTTACGCGAGCTCAGTTCGTTAATTAGCTTCCAAGTTTTGGAAGAATTCTTTTTGTTCAACTCTAAGTTGTGCAAAAAATACTGACGTTTGGCTGATTTGATAGCATTGTTAGTTTCATTCCGCGCTTGCTTGTATTGTTCCCAACTAGCCGCATTGTTTTCAGTGATAGCTTTCTTTTTTAAATAATTTCGTTTATAGATTTTACGCATCAGGTCATATGTAATCCACGGAGAATGCTTTTTTGAGATCCGCTTTGTTTTCAGTGGGGCATGTTTATCAACAATTTCCATGAACAGGGTTTTCCACGCATCCCACATGGCAGTTGGATTTGGCTCTAAGCTAATTATATCCCATGGCTGTTGAACAAGGTCATTTAAAAATTTGTCGCTGTCAATTTTTTTGTAATCACGAGTTTCGATAGAACGGTGCGTGCCAACACGTTCATAACGTATTTTTATAGTCATAAAAACCAGTGAGTGATCGCTAATCCCAAGATGAACGACACCAGAGTTAACAATTTTTTCGGGAGAATTAGTTATACAAAGGTCAATTAATGTGCATGATGTTGATGTAATCCTGGTTGGTTCAGAGATCATTTGGCCAGTTCGCCAGAAGTTTCGTTTTTCTTCAGACCTGTAACTCCATCCGAAATTCAATTTCAAATTTTATCTATACCAAACAGCAAATCGCATGGCTTATACTCCTGCCCTACTCAACTTCTTAAATACTCAAGCGAAGTCATATCTCCAGTTCTTTCAGATATTCTCAATACATCTGTCTCTCTTGGGGCTTACCCCCCAAAACTTAAAATATCTAAAATTATACCTATCTTCAAAGCTGACGACGAGACCGACACTTCTAATTATAGGCCAATTTCATTATTATCAAATTTCAATAGAATCTTCGAAAAAATTATGTACGACAGAATGAGAGACTTTATTGAAAAGCACAGCCTATTATATTCGTCTCAATATGTTTTTCGTCAAGCTCACTCAACCCAACATGCTATCCTTGATATGGTAGAATCTATACAAACCAATATGGACAAAAAACTTTTTTCATGTGGTGTTTTTATTGACTTAAAAAAAGCCTTTGACACTGTGAATCATACTATTTTACTTGATAAACTAAATTATTATGGCTTCCGTGGAATTGTCAATCAATGGTTTTCCTCTTATTTATCAAATCGCACACAAAGCACTGAAATCGGCTCTCATATATCTAGTAAACTAAATATCAATTAAGGCGTACCCCAAGGTTCTGTCCTAGGTCCACTTCTCTTCTTGCTTTATATAAATGACATCCAATATTGTTCTAGCAAACTTCAATTTTTCCTTTTTGCTGATGACACTAATGCTCTTTATGCTCATAAAGATTTAAAGACACTGGAACTAACAGTAAATGCAGAATTACACAACTTGTATAACTGGCTGACTTCAAACAAACTTTCCCTGAATATTAAAAAGTCAAACTATGTAATTTTTCGTCCATACCAAAAAAAACTCAACTACGATCCCCAGGTCAATATTTTTGACAATGAAAGCAATAAAAAGGTTACCCTTGAACGCAAAAACTTTATTAAATATCTTGGACTGTTAATTGATGAAAATCTATCTTGGAAGACCCATATTCACTCTGTTGCAAATAAAATAAGTAAAACAATTGGGCTAATTGCGAGATTAAGACATATTGTTCCCACTTGCACCCTCTTAAATATTTATCAGTCACTTATTACACCTTATCTAACTTATGGTCTTATCTCTTGGGGCAACGCGTGTAAAACTTTCCTTGACCAAATTCTTGTCCTTCAAAAACGCGCACTGCGTTTAATATATTTTGCTGAAACAAACGACCACGCAATACCTTTTTTTGTCAATGCAAAAATTCTACCTTTACAGTCTCTATATTATGAATCCGTTTGTAGCCTTATGTATGATGTAAATAAAAACACTGCTCCGGTTAATATTTCGAAACTCTTCTCTCGAATTTCTAGTGTTCATACTTACAACACACGTGCCTCAACCTCTGAACATTTTTATACTAAAGAATCTCGACTCAATGTCAAACGAAATGCTTTTTCGCGTGTTGGGGTCAAAATTTGGAATGGGATACCTCAAATTCTTAAAGAAAGACCGAAAAAAGCTTTTAAAAGATCACTAAAAGAAATGCTACTCGATTTCCTTGAAAATGAAGACTCCTATATTGATGTGGGTACGATTATCGTGAAAATGAAAAAGTAATTCTCTTGTCCTTTATTTTCATTTAATTTTATTTTTAAAATTTCACTTTAATTATTGTCCTTGCATTTAAGTAGAACGTATCTATTTAATGTAAAATGTATATACCTATATAACGCCTAATTTCTTTGTATTTGTCTAGTTTGTTGTAAATTATGTAGCCTGGCCTGCCTCGAATAGCCTCGCTAACTGCAGGCCAGTCCCAATGTATCTTTTGCTATATTTTCAAATTTAAATAAAGTTGAAGTTGAGTTGAAAGTTGGCTCAATCCGTAAATATCAAATATATTCGTTAAATTGGACGAAATGTGGTAGTTTGACCGATTGTACAACATATCACAGTTCAGAGTTTTTATCGCCTTGAGTTGTTTATTTTGCCCACTGCAATTTATTGTTTAGAAATGCGAACTTTTTCTTGTTCTAATTTAGACTGATTCACATTTCCCCTTTGTACTTGTAAAATTCAATTTTTGCTCGTCTCATTAATAAGGTCAATGTTTTACTCATTAAAAAAAAACAGCAAATGAATTTTGTTGGAAATATATTCCAAATGAGGATTCAGCGGTTATTTGCATATTTTTGTCGTGTTCAAAACTGAAACAGCTACAAATATAAATTAATAAATGTTGCAAAAGATTCTAGCCACCGAATATGGAAATAATTCATATTTTCGTTTTGTTAAAAAATTGAAGGTATCATGAAAATAAGTGTTAAAGTGCCAAAAATTTAATGTCAAGTGTAACAGTTTTAGACATACTCGAGTACAAGCGTCCAGACTGATTAAGTCACATCATTGAGACTTCTTCACACTGCAAATTCCTTTAATAATGGCCGAATTTCTACTACGAGAGAGGAATAATGCCAACTGATCGGAGATGGATATAAATCGTCTAGAGATAAATTACGTGTTTAGACGCCCAAATTCGTGTTTACTTAATCAGAGGTGCCGACAGGCGGGACGAATTTGTGGCCAAAATTCTACTAAACACCAAATTTATATATTAAGAGTATATATATTTATATCTAGACGATTTATCCGTCTCAGAGACAGATAATTCGTCTCCAGTAGAAATTTTGTCATTGTCGCATGAGCAAGATCATCTCTTACTCGGTAAGATCTTTGCATGCCGAAACTCTGTCCACCAAAACTTGCATTTTTAATGAACTTCTTTTTCTGACAGGGCCTAAAAGTTTGGTTTATGAAATTGGGAAGAAATAGCCATGATATTTAATCGCCGTTAGTTTTAAATAAAAACATTGCTCTATAATATTGATTATAACTAAGCCACACGATGAAGTATGCCGACTCACATGTCTTAAAAAAAGAATTCTTTTGTGCAGCCCAGCCGTGAGAAAACTTCGGAAGTGCAGAGGAATGCTGAGAAAATCAGATTTTAACTGGTCCGAAATACTAGAACTGAAGGTTCTATAAACTGGGACTTCAAGTGCCTTAGCCACTTGAGAATAGATTGTCAGTTTATCAGAAATTTATCGGTAAACCAGAATTTTCAGTGCGGGCCACAACCAGAACTGGGTATATGATGATGTCATCCAAATTTTCAACATTAGGCGCAAACCAATGGACAAGATCCAGGGTCACTTTTCAGTTCTTTGCTATGCCGGCCTAGAAATGACCTTTTCCCACAGCAATTTCAAGGGAGCTGTGCCTTTGAATTATAATACGAAGCAAATAAGTGTGAAAAAATTGGCATCCGAGGAAGTTCTTCGTGTTCTCTAGAGGTAAAACGACAACCTCGTTCCCAGGGTTCTCTCCCGACCCGGTAGGAAACGTCTTTGGCAACTTGTGGTATTTCGAGCAACTTTTTGCATTCTGCGCAATTTCTCTAGGAATCTTCAAAGTCTGCGATATTGTAGCAGCTCTTAGTGTCAGCGGTTTATAGAGAAAATTTAAAATGGTGAACGAAGATTCACACTCGACTGACTTGAGTGTCTCGGATGAAGAAGGTCATTGAAGAATTTTATTGGCTCATTACATTTTTTGGTTTTTAATTGAGGACAAAGTTATTTAGCAACGCTGGTTAGTACGCGGCAAAATTGCACTATAATGCTTAGAAATCTTATCCTTTTTGTATATTTTGCATATTTTATCATCAGAACAAAAAAAGTTTTTGCTTCTTCAAGCAACTTTTGAGCAACTTTCCTTACAATATGCAACCTTTGATTGTTTTCTGAGCAACTTTTTAGCAACCATTTGAGAAGTTACGGGAAACTTTTTGTGTTACAAAACTTTATCGAAAACCCGAACTGTCCAGATGGCGTTGGTTGGTCCAAGGAGCAATGTAGTTTCGCCACACGGGATTGTTTTGACCGATCGAGCAGACCTGACGGGACCGACATTAAGATTATTGATTATGGGGAAGTTTTAGAAACTTTTATTTTGAGTGATCAAATAAAAAAACTAGATAGAGAAAGTTTTTTCTAAGAACCCCTTTTCGGATATTTGAGCGACATATGAAACAAATCTGATGGCTCAGGCAACATAGTTTTTACATACATAAACGTCACAAAATAATTCTTTTGAATAGCTTGCGGAATACTTCGAGCTACATATTAAAGAATCGGCTAATATTCACAAAAATTGAAGAAAGTTGAAGAACAGTCGATTCACTGATAGTTTGTCTAGATTGACACGACATCTATTAGCCTATCTTCGACTATCCCAGGTTAAAAGAAATACACTGCAAGAGGGGATATATCTCGTTCAAACACTGATTATTAACCGTCAATCATTATAAAAATGTGTTTGTTGTTCTATAGAAACCGAAAAAAAAGCTTTCTTCTTATAATGCATTTCTAGAGATCTAACAGTACTCTGGATAGCCTTTTGAATGCATTTGGGAAGAATCCATCGTTGAATGCCCTGACAAGAGCATAGTAACTTCACATAACTTACCAGTGAACTTGCCAGTGAAGGGCCAAGCAACAGCCAAAAAAACAGTGAGCACAATCGAAACATCGTCGGAGAAAATAGATCTCTGAACCTGCTACAGAGGAAAAATAATTGGTTTCAAAGGACAATTTGAACGGGAAGGCTTTATACCAATTTCTTCCAAAGCTTGTCTTCCCTTTCAGAGTCTATCAGCAGTGTTTCTTGGCATGCGTTATCCCTCACTTGAGGCACACTTGCCAAGTGAATGATTTTCTTGGCTGAGTTAACCTTTTTATCGCCTTGGGTTGTTTATTTTGCCCACCGCAATTTATTGTTTAGAAATGCGAACTTTTTCTTGTTCTAATTTAGACTGATTCACACTTTCCCTTTGTACTTGTAAAATTCAATTTTTGCTCGTCTCATTAATAAGGTCAATGTTTTTCTCATTAAAAAAATAAAACAGCAAATGAAATTTGTTGGAAATACATTCCAAATGAGGATTCAGCGGTTATTTGCATATTTTTTTTTGTGTTCAAAACTGAAACAGCTACAAATATAATTTAATAAATGTTGCAAAAGATTCTAGCCACCGAATATGGAAATAATTCATATTTTCGTTTTGTTAAAAAATTGAAGGTATCATGAAAATAAGTGATAAAGTGCCAAAAATTTAATGTCAAGTGTAACAGTTTTAGACATACTCGAGTACAAGCGTCCAGACTGATTAAGTCACATCATTGAGTCTCCTTCACACTGCAAATTCCTTTAATAATGGCCGAATTTCTACTACGAGAGAGGAATAATGCCATCTGATCGGAGATGGATATAAATCGTGTAGAGATAAATTACGTGTTTAGACGCCCAAATTTGTGTGTACTTGATCAGAGGTGTTGACAGGCGGGACGAATTTTTGGGGCCAAAATTCTACTTAAAACGAAAATTTATATCTAGACGATTTATCCGTCTCAGAGACAGATAATTCGTCTCCAGTAGAAATTTTGTCAATGTCGCATTAGCAAGATCATCTCTTACTCGGTAAGATCTTTGCATACCGCAACTCTGTCCACCAAAATTTGCATTTTTAATGAACTTCTTTTCTGACAGGGCCTAAAAAGCTGGTTTAAAGTTGCCATATTAATCGCCGGTAGTTTTACATTAGGCGAAATAAAAAGACTGTGGAGTTCTTTCCTACGCTGGCCTAGAAGTGACCTTTTCCCGCAGCAATTTCAAGGGAGCTGTGTCTTTGAATGATGAGAGGAAGTAAATAAGTGTGAAAAAAATGGCATCCGATGACGTTTTGAGTGTTCTCTAGAGGTAAATCGACAACCTCGTTCCCAGGGTTCTCTCCTACCCCGTAGGAAACTTTTTGGCAACTTGTCGTATTTCGAGTAACTTTTTGCATTCTGAGCAATTTCTCAGGTATCTTCAAATTCTGCGATATCGGAGCAGCTCTTAGGGCTTAACTTGGCCTTTCTTCTATATTTAACAATGTTTTAGTAGACAATTTATGAATTTCCTGTAAAAAAACAACCCAAAGTTTCCTCCCAGTGGCAGATAATGAGCGCAAGATAAAAGTATAGCCAGGCAGCTAGGCCAGCAGGTTTTGGAGAAAATTCAAAATGGTGAACGAAGATTTACACTCGACTGACTTGAGTGTCTCGGATGAAGAAGTTCATTGAACAATTTAATTGGCTTATTACATTTTTTGGTTTTAATTGAGAACAAAGTTATTTAGCAACGCTGGTTACGCGGCAAAATTGCATTATAATGCTTAGAAATCTAGATTGACACGACATCTATTAGCCTATCTTCGACTATCCCAGTGTAAAAGAAATGCACTGCAAGAGGGGATATATCTCGTTCGAACACTGATTATTAACCGTCAAGAATTGTAAAAATGTGTTTGTTGTTCTATATAAACCGAAAAAAAAAGCTTCTGGAAAACTTATCAAGTATGATATACTTTAATATTAATCCGTTGACTTTGTTCCTCGTTGTAAATACTTAAATGTTTTCAAAAGCCTCTCGCCGCATCGAAGATCGTTTAGTCTTTTTATACGCATTTTATTAACAATTTATTATTACTGGGTAACTAGTTCTGCATTGAAGTCTTAACTGTCTTTGAGCCAATTTTGGCACCCAAAATTGATGAAATTATACCGTCACACACTTAACATGCCGTTTCCAAGATGATTTACAGAATTTTTTAAAGTTGTTTATACAGCCCATGGTATGAGTGTTCCTTTAGCATGATCCCGCGCCTAGTTATATTGACCCTTCCCTGAGTTTTCCTTTTTAAGTAACCAAACCGAACGACTAATCTTTAAGAATCAACGAGTGATGGGAGACGAAAAAAAAAACTCGTTAATTTATTTGAACTCATTAATGGAAAAAAAATTGAACAGTTAATTACAGTGTGGTAGCGACCTCACACCACAAATGACCATCTGAAAATCTTGATAAGGAAATCTACGTTGCTTCAAGTACTAGAGAGGGTCGAAAGGCGTTAGCGAAACGCATTTATTCGAGCGAACGCGGATGACAGGGGTTAAGTGGAGAGATGACTACTATTGTACAGTTTTTACTATTGCCGGGACTAAACCATTAGCTATCAACATTAAATTAGTTTCTTTAACACGATACAAGAGAGTAGAGGGTATATGCAGAAGGGCCAGGCGATATATAAGATAACAAAGACAATACGAGAGATACGAGGGTGTACACGTAAACGGAAACGGGGATATATGGGAGTACAAAGATTATACAAGGGAGTAGAGGGTATATGTACTGTAGAAGGGTACGGGGATTAGAAAAGAAATTAGGGTTTAAATATGACGTCCACTCAATTACAATTTTCGAAGCTTATCTAAAAAATTCCCTACAATTTTCTTAAGTTATTTTTTCACATTTTGGTCCCCATTTTTGGCTAATTTTCGTAGAAAAAGAAAACCTTTTATTTCCGGATTCAAAAATGTGATGGAGTGAGAAATCAGAAAAATTGTCACTTTCGTAAAATGTTCCATTGCATGTAAACTTTTCGATAAAATAACACTGAGGCCCTTGCAAATTCGAAAAGGCTCAAGCTCCCCTAGTATTGACCATAGTTAATGGAGGTGACTGGTTATGAAGCCCGGCAAACGTCAAAGGAGCAAACAAAGATGCCAAGATTTATGTTAGAAGGTCCACGACCCTGCACAATCTTTTGTTTTGCGTTCATACGTTATGCATGAATTACGTAACCAGCACGTTTCTATTGGTTAGTTCCTCAGTACGGAGTAAACAACTATTGTGTTTTGTGCAGGGTCAAGGCCAAAAAAGAGAACAAAAACATACAACAAAGAACTTTGTCGGGTTTCATAACCATTCCCTCTATTAACTATGTATTGACCAAACAGATAAAAATTTTACGGCGCCGTTTATAATGCATTTCTTAAGATTTAATAGTTGTACTCTGGATAGCCTAAAAAGACTTTTGAATGCATTTAGTAAGAAGCCGTCGTTGGGTGCCCCTGACAAAAGGATAGTAACATCACATAACTTACCAATGAATATGCCAGTAAAGGGCCAAGCAACAATAAAAAAAAAAAACAGTGAGCACAATCGAAACATCGTCGGAGAAAATAAATCTCCGAACCTGCTGCAAAGGAAAAATAATTGGTTTCAAAGGACAGTGTGAACCGGACCTGAAGAATTAATACTGAAAGTTTCTCTTCCCTTTCAGAGTCTATCAGCAGTGTTTCTTGGCATGCGTTATCCCTCACTTGAGGCACACTTGCCAAGTGAATGATTTTCTTGGCTGAGTTAACCTTTTTATCGCCTTGAGTTGTTTCTTTTGCCCACCGCAATTTATTGTTAAGAAATGCGAACTTTTTCTTGTTCTAATTTAGACTGATTCACACTTTCCCTTTGTACTTGTAAAATTCAACGTTTGCTCGTCTCATTAATAAGGTCAATGTTTTACTCATTAAAAAAAACAGCAAATGAAATTTGTTGGAAATACATTCCAAATGAGGATTCAGCGGTTATTTGCATATTTTTTTTTGTGTTCAAAACTGAAACAGCTACAAATATAATTTAATAAATGTTGCAAAAGATTCTAGCCACCGAATATAGAAATAATTCTTATTTTCGTTTTATTAAAAAATTGAATGATTAGAGGAAGCAAATAAGTGTGAAAAAATTACATTTCTGCTACAAAGGAAAAATAATTGGTTTCAAAGGCCAATGTGAACCGGAAGACTTAATACCAATTTCTTCCAAAGCTTTTCTTCCCTTTCAGAGTCAGCTATCAGCAGTGTTTCTTGGCATGCGTTATCCCTCACTCGAGGCACACTTGCCAAGAGAATGATTTTCTTGGCTGAGTTAACCTTTTTATCGCCTTGAGTTATTTATTTTGACCACCGCAATTTACTGTTTAGAAACGCGAACTTTTTCTGTTCTAGTTTAGACTGATTCACACTTTCCCTTTGCACTGTAAAATTGACGTTTGCTCGTCTCATTAATAAGGTCTATGTTTTAATTAAAAAAAAAAAAACAGCAAATAATGAAACATGTTGGAAACACGGCCCAAATGAGGATTCAGTGCGGGTTATTTGCATATTTTTTTGTGTTCAAAAATGAAACATCTACAAAATAAAAATATAATTTAAAAAATGTTGCAAAAGATTCTAGCCACCGAATATAGAAATAATACTTATTTTCGTTTTATTAAAAAAATTGAAGGTATCATGAAAATAAGTGATAAAGTGCCAAAAATTTAACTGTGAAGTGTTATAGAGATACTCGAGTACAAGCGTCTAGACTGATAAAGTCACATAATTGAGTCTTCTAGAAGATTGTTTTAAGCACTGAAGGTTCATTTAATAATGATCGAATTTCTACTACGAGAGAGGAATAATGCCAACTGATCGGAGACGGATAAATAGTCTAGAGATAAATCTGTTGTTCAGACGCCCAATTCAGCACTTGATCAGAGGTGCTGATGAACGGGCGGGGCGAATTTGGGGCCAAAATTCTACTAAACACCAAATTTATATACAGTATATTATTTTATATCTAGACGATTTATCCCTCTTAGAGACGGATAATTCGTCTCCAGTAGAAATTTTGTCAATGTCGCATTAGCAAGATCATTTCTTACTCGGTAAGATCTTTGCATACTGAAACTCTGTCCACCAAAACTTGCATTTTTAATGAACTTCTTTTCTAACAGGGCCTAAAAGGCTGGTTTATCAAATTTCGAATAAATTGCCATATTAATTCGCCGTTAGTTTTACATAAGGCGAAATGTAAACGCTGCTCGACAAAATTGCCCATGACTTAAGCAGCACAATGAGGTATGCCGAGGCACTGCACATGATTTTAGCAAACATTTCTTTGGGCATCTCAGCCGTCAGAAAACTACGGAAATACAGAGGAATGCTGCGGCGTTTTGGAACTTCATAAGGAAATCAGATTAGATTGGTCCGAAATATTCGGGACGGTTCTTCAACTATCTGTCACCGCTGTTTGTGTTTTATTTTTGATTAAAGAACAAAAGTTTCATTTTGGAAATCAAAGATAAGCTAAAGAATCAAAATGAAACACTAAAACAAACAAGAATCGCCGAAAGGCGATTTTTAACTGGGCTGCCAAGGGGCTATTTTTTCTGAGGGGAGGGGGCGGCTATACACACTCAGGCTAACATAAAACCTTGTCGGCAACCATTGCATGCGACAGAACCTCATGTGAGACCGAAACATAAACTCATTCAGAACATTGTACCCTTTTGAAAGACTTTCGTAACCAAAAAAAAAGAGTACCATTTTTAAGTGGGGGCTGTATAATAACTTTTAAATTACGCCATTATGAATAAAAATAGACAAGTTAGCCATTAATTCTAAGCAGGAAACAATTTGCATTATTTCCACGTACCCCTCCCCTAATCCCTCTGTGCCCCAAAATATAGCGTGACAGTATAACGTGAACTAATGCACCTATCAAAGTAAACCCCGTGGGGGGGGGGGGGGGGAGTGCGGGCAAGGGGTGGGGATTTGACAAATTTTAAAATTTTTTGATCAAATTCCCCAGGGTGGGAAACGAAAGGTCAATCAAAAGTGTCAAAAAAGCCCCCACCCCGGGGGAAAAATCTAAACAAACAATACTATAATACTATATAAAACGAATAAAAGAACATTTCAAAAGTACGTTCTTACTACTTTTATTTAAGGTTAACGTAAGTTCCGTTAAATTACTTGCTGTAATTAAGTATTTTCTCTCTCCACTAGCATCTCTTATTTTGAACAACATAATCGCTCCAGGAAGATTGACCGTGCTATTATATTAATGAAACGTAAAATGCTTTATAACATTTGCTCAACATGTCGGAACAGGTCGGATCAGTGACCCGTAAAAAATCCTCTGACTTTCATGGTAAAATTCGATTTCAATCGAGGTTTACAATCAGATGGGAACTTGAAGATAAAAACTTTCTCAAAATAGACATTATCTGTTTATATGACAGTGTAAAGTATCGGATTTTGGCGATTAAAACGAATGAAAACTTCATACTTTTCTCCAGCAGCGTGACTTTCAGAAAGCCTCGAGGGACGGATTGATACAGATTGATTGATGAATTGATACCAGGCTTCTATCAGTCAAAGTCAAATGTCCCGACCCCGGGGTCGCTTCGCACGATCAAAAGCCCGACATGGGGATAGTCTCAGGCATCAAATTAAATCCCCTCCCCTTGCCCGCACTCCCCCTCCCACGGGATTTACATTGATAGGTGCATAATTTGACGTAACTGGAAATTCCAAAAATTGTTGTCGTTCTACGAGTATAATGAGCTGATTTACACTAGACAGAAATATTGTATTGTATGAAAACCAGAAGTATACTAAAACAGACAGTTAACTGCCCATTGATCCCGCCTGATCCAGGGGCCTCACTGACTGCACGGAGACTTTACTGCGCTTTTCACAAACATGCGAACTCTAAAGTTCAAAAGCCACCTTCACAATTGTGTTTATCGCTGCCGTCAATCATAATTACGATCACAAGCAACGAACCTTGAAACAGAGAAACAGACAAAACGGATCGAAATCCACAAATCACAAACCATGACCTTTTGAACCCGTGAAGTAAAGTTTTGTTTCCTAAGAGGTCCGTTAAGATGATTGACAGCAGCGAAAAACGCAATCGTCGGTTGGCTTCTGAACTTCAGAATTCGCATGTTTGTGAAAAGTGCGATCCTAATTTGCGGTCCACAGTCTATAAGAAAAAGCACTATTTTTTCCACAAGAAGAAAAATATTCAGTTTTAAGATTTTCCTCATGGTATTTTTCTCTAACTTAAAGGAATAAAATCCTTTGCATTTTGAGACCTAAAAAAGTTTAAAGATTTCTCGCTCGCATGTTGCGTTCACCAGCAGGCATACTGTATTTCGAGGACTGGACTGGACTGGACTGGACTAGTAAAACGCGGACTGGTAAAACGCGGACTAGTAAAACGCGGACTGGTAAAACGCGGACTGGTAAAACGCAAAAAAAATGTTGGCGTTATTAACACGATCATCTACTATTCAAAAAACTTCTCAAGTGAAAATAAGAGGTATCATAACTCTTAACATTAATGTATAAAATACATATAAATCTACAAATAAGATTCATAATCTAATTTAGCGTCATTGTTATATGTATCATATAACATTGTTGAGTAATAGTTGTATCTAGAAATGAACGTGATTGTATTGTAGGTGTTTAAGGACGGTGCCCACTATTGTTACTGCGCACATTTTCTGCGCATGCCAAGGTAGTCGTGCGCGACGCGAAAGAAATGCGCAACACGCAGGACACGCGGACTGGTTTTGTCTCCTGTAAGTCTGGGAGGTTCGAGTTATTTCTTGAAGAAAAGATGCGTCGTTTTTCAACAGACGAAAAATAATTTCTATTTACCTTGTCAGTTCTTTGAAAACCGAAGAAGTATGCGCATGTTGCTATTTCTACGTATGATCGATCTGACCGAACATTTTATAGTCAAACAAAAGTCAGTTCTAAAACATCAAAAGTTATAGCTTCAACATGTTACGCTTAGAGCTTGGGTATTAAAAAATCCCTTAATAGGCAAGGATCAGTAAATCAGAAGGAAAATAGCTCTAAGTCCTCCGCTTAATCGAGAAACTGCAAGCTTACCTTTCACTCGCGTCCTTCGCGTTTTATCGGCTAATCGGCTATAAACAGTTTCCCGAATATTTCTTTAATTTTGTAAGATTTTATGTAATTATTCACCAGAAGATAGATTTAAAGAGTTCGAGTACATACAGATGCCCCTTTTATTGAGAGTCCGAGGCTTTTCTTTGTTGAACAAACAAGAAAAAAAACTATCACAAGATTGTTTGGATTGCTGAGATCGCAGCTTCACAATTAGTTGCGGACCGCAAAGGAAACGCTTTCATCGTGGAAAAAGTGATAAAAGAATTGTTATGCTTTAATTTTTACTATTATCATTGTTATTTATGACGTATAAAGAGCGATTGTTATGTTATCATTTGTTGCTTATTTTGAAACCTTGTTACAATTATCATTGCATTTGTGCCAGTTCACGTGTACACGCTGAATTTTGGGGAAAAAGTAACTTTTTATCATTTTTCTTTAAAACGCCTATTCAGCGTTTTTCTCCATATTGAGGCGCAGTTATCTCTGAAAAATGCGTGGTTACCCCCAGTTTTCTTTTTGGATTTCAATAGCCCCTGATATGATCTACCTGTGTCACAGTCATTATCTGGGAAAAAATACTTCCCATTAGTGGGCACCGTCCTTAATAGCAATAAAAACTGCATAACTTTGGAGACTCGAGACGACAATTTTCGTTTTGTAACGAAACTGAGTTAAGACTTTTTCACTGAACTAACAATCCCAGATGCTACATACATCTCTGAACTGTTCAACGACGTCAATAACAATAAAAAAAGGTTATCTTGAAAAAAGAGGTATCATAACTCCTAACAGTAACGTATGCAATACAAATAAATCTACAAATAAGATTCATAATCGAATTTAGCGTCATTGTAATCTGTATCATATATTATTGTAAAGTAACAATCCCAGATTCTACAGTTCGACGTCGTCAATAACAATAAAAAAGTCTTAGTTTTCAAAGTCTGATGCTTTCAAATAGTCGGGACATGATAAGGTAACATGATCGTAACAGACCACAGTCCAACTAGAACCTTACAGCAAGCCTTTGTACGATCATCTGTTTGTGTTCTTGGAGAAGAAACGGTTGGAGATCGGCTGGTATTCGGCATAAATTTGGCTCGAAGGAAGGAAAGGTCACCCTGATGCAGAATGGTTTGACATGGTAGTACACATTTGAAATATCTGGTAACGTTTGTTGCTGACCTGCCTTGTAATATTGTCGGTGAAGTCTTGTAGTTAGCACAAGGTCATCAGGCAGATCGGGTATGGTTCCGTCTGGCTTCAAGGAGTAGCCACAGCCATAACATCGTGTAACCTTGCAGTCCAGAAACGCAAGTTTGGCGAAAACTAAGATTCCTGGTGTAGGCTTTTGACGCTGAGGGTACGTGGGCGGTGTGTTTTCTTTGACGTGCTGGCGTTCATGTTGTTGACAAGGATAATTATAGATGAGATGCGATGATTCTGGGACGTTGAAACCATGACTAGGCAAAATAAGTGACCGTCACGTACGTTTAGCTTAATACAATTTTACTCCGGGGCATCTAGTTTTGAACCTAGAAAAATTAAGGTTTTGTACTTTTTGCTGCGAATTGTTCCTTTATCAGAATGTTTATAAACGTATTGAAGGGAACAAGGTACTCATTGGACATGTTGCGTGGCAGAAAGCAAGCGATCCGAAAATAAAACTATAAATATTATTATTATTATTATTATTATTATTATTATTATTATTAGTCAACTGGCCGCTTAAAGATTCGATAAAACACAATTACGATTATGAACTGGTGACAAATAATTTCTTCGCCGCCAAAACTTTTTAAATTGTCTGTAACTGGCGCATATAAACCCCTTTTGTAGCTAAAAGGTCAAACAGGGGTCATTACGATCGCTAAACCGTCGGAATAAAACAGCCTAAAAATAAATGAACAGAATTTCTAAACGTAAATTAGTTTTTGTAAAAGTCTGTTCACCGTTCAGTTTTCTCCGATTTACAAACGCGGAGAAAATCTAAAAAAAAAAGACGTCCGCAGGAACCTATCCTGAGTCCGCGTTTTACCAGTCCGCGTTTTACTAGTCCGCGTTTTACTAGTCCGCGTTTTACCAGTCCGCGTTTTACCAGTCCGCCTTTTACTAGTCCGCGTTTTACCAGTCCAGTCCAGTCCAGTCCAGTCCAGTCCAGTCCTCCAACTACAGTATGCCTCACAGCACGCACTTCAAACAATGTAAATAGATGAAACGATCGACAACATATTTTTTACCTGATACCGATGCGAGTTAAAAATTCGCTCCAGTTCTGTTTGTCTCACCCAAGAGGAACTTTTCTTCATGGAAGATAACTATGCCGCTTTATAACTCGTCCGAAGTTTTTGTGCCAGCAAAACAACATGGAAACACTATTCACAGTGACTCCTTGGATCAGTTAAAAAGACTGAACGTGACGCACTATTATGCCTTTGTTTACTTCTGATCACATCTTCAAGTGAAGTCTCTCTTTTCAAGCGATTCATCTCAATGCACAATAATTGACCCTTATATTAGTTAAAACCCTATGGTTCATTTATGTTAATGCTGTTTTTGCCCCTCACATTGACTGTGTTCGTTCGTATTCAAAACACCTTTACGAAAATAAAGGTCGTATAAGTCATGTGTGTTATGTTTCGAGATAAATGGATTATACGCTTTTTTAAGTTTCCATTTTGCGGTGACTTCAGTTAACATCTTCATAAAATGGTAAAAGAAATATCAAGAAACATCACGAGAGCTGAAAACTTTCAAAGGCATGTTTCTTAAACTCGATGCTGACATCAATATAGCGTGCTTGCTGAATGGGCGAAAACACAGAATTGTGATCACAAGATCATGTACAAATTTAATGATAAAAGCTTAGCAAGATACAAATACAAACAAAAGCAAACGCCCTGAAACCTCGACGTGGGCTACACTTGTCTGCTCTACTCAGTCATCAAACCTTGTCAGTAATAGCTCCTATTTTCCTCAAGTCGCTCTCTGTGAAGCTCTCGGATGGGATGTCCCGGTGAAGCTTTAAACTTGTGTGCGAAATTCTCAGAGTCCCTTTTTTGTCCGTGTCTTCTTTATCCTCAGTATCCGAAATTTAGACCTCCAAAGTGGCGTGTGTTGCATTAAATAGAAGGAAGTATTTAAAGGAAAAGCCAGTCTTATAACATGGCAAAGTTGTCACGTCCCTCACTCGTGGACGTGCGTAGTGCCATTCATCGGCAACTAAGTTGTTCGCTTCACTGACTACGAAGGCTTACAATCAAGTCTTCAGCCATAGTGTCGTCAACTGGTGAAATACCTTGCTCATAAATTTTGCTTCTTAATTGCCCATGTACTACATCGATCGATAATTCTCTCTTGGAGTTCACGAAGCGGCCACGGCGTTCCAAACCTGACGCTCACAGTCATCTTTTAGTGTGAACCTACCGTGAACAGCGTGTCGGTTTGAATGCAACGCGAGCATTTCTCTGAGTTTCCCAGCGCCAACATCACCTAACTGACTTAAACTCGAACAATAAAAAAATTATAGAGTGACTCCCATGATCGGATCGCTTCGAACAACGCAAATAACCTTCTTCAGGTTCGCAACGCTTTGTGGGTTTTTCAGGGGGAGCGCAGACGAGGTACAAAAAGTATCCGTGCAAGGCTCCGTGCAAGAGAAACTCATATGAAACCATTTGTGAGAACATCGTTTCTCGGTACCAGACCGTCGTGTCTTCCCTCCCCCGGGAGGCCGTTTTTCGCCGCAGACGACCGAAAGCCCATTTTATGACTGGGCGCACAGACAGCCCAGTAAAAATGTTTTTCTTTTTAATCAAAGACAAAATATCAAAGTAAAGGAAAACAAGACAGAATCCAAATAAGCGAATTTTATAAGTGATAGCGGAGCTCTGGCGCGCGAAGCGCGCCTGCGGAGCACCATGGGTAAGGAAATCTACCCATCCCAGAAACATTTGGTAATCACGTGACCGTACACCGCCCGCCCGCTGCCCGTCCGTCCGCACCACAGGCCAACCAATGTTCAACCCACACTTTCTAGCTGGTTTGGGAGCACAGGAAGACTGATATTGCACACATATTGCACATCAATGTTGTGATCAATTGACAGCTGTCAAAACAGGGTATCCGCTGACCAGTATCACCTGACCGTATCGCGGGCTCCGGTGTCGACCCATCGAGGTCGAGTATTTTTGAAGTTATCCGCTGACAAGTTACTAGTTTTCAAATGATTGCAGGCTCAAGTTTAATTTTCTTTAATTCATATGAAATATGTTGTGTTTTATATGTGCCGCACAATTAAAATTTTTGATTTCAAACTGACCTCGGAAGCTAAGATTCAGCCAGTTTTTACAGGCGGGGAAGACATGCCAGTTGCTTTTGACTTTTCTCACCAAGGTCACGCGTTGGTCACGCTCTACGTCCAATTTTTATGCTCTGATTGGTCAAAATTTGACAGGTGAGTTCATGCGGAAAATTTATGCAGCATCTTGAAACTTGTTTACTTTGACAGCTGAAGCTGACAGAGTTTTGTGTCAACTTTTGATGTTTTTAACCTTCTTTTTCCACTGAACATTGTACAAAATGAAATTCAGCTGCTATCAAGAGTCTTCTGTTATTCATGGCTAGTTTGTTTATCGGGTTTTTGGATGGGAAATACGTCGCTTGTCAAAGTCGGAAATCCGATTTCGGATGGCATCGTTTTCGTTTTTCACCTTGCTGGATGCGTAAGAGGGTTGAAAAGTCTGAAGCGATTCTGGGCTTACTTGATAGTTTTCAGTGCATCTCGAATGGTAAGCCTGAGTCAGCGAGCAAAATGCCTCCCCGGTTTGCTGCCGTAACAAACTAAGAAATTTCACAACTAATCAAGCAAGCTATTCCCAAAATACATATAAAATGAAGAAGGTGACGAAGTTCGGTTTGGAAGTTTTAACAGGTAAAGCTTTCTCTTTTTGACTCGAATTTATCGATAAAACCGGTGAAAAAGTTTTTTGTTTGCAAATGCAAATTAAGCCTAGGTCTTGCGTTACTTTATTTAGTTCAGACTTAGCTTGTTCATAAATAAGCTTAAAACTAAATTTAATAATCTTTTTTACAGAAGGATTTTAAATGCAAAAAGAATTCATAACTCCTTTTGAAGAAACTTCCCCGCAAGAGCTAAACAAACGCCTTCAAAAGTTTTATTTGTCCCCAAGAAAAAGCGACGACCGCGGCCGTTCGGTCATTGCGCGCCAAAATTGTAGTCGTTGGTAACAGTAAATGAGATAAAAATCATCATTTTTGGGCTCAATTATCTCACTGTTTTAGTATATACTAAAACAATTATTCACCTCAGTGTCGGTGGCTAGTAGTGCATATTTACCTCGCCGCTTCGCGGCCTCGGTAGATTTACACTACTGGCCACCTCCACTTCGGTGAATAATTGTTATCTATCAAATAAATTTCTGCCGTCAATTTCAGGGCCGTCGTACAAAGAAGAAGTTTTAAAAGCGCAAAATTCGAGCCAAAAGAGGGACAAGTAGCGACAGCATGTCCATCTATTGAGACGCTTAAGTCAGCCAATATTTATTTCATCACATATTTCAAGTGCAGTTGTCGTAGGGAGCCAACTCCGCGTTATGAACTTGCCATGTAGTGACAGCTATGTCGCAAGCAGGAACGTTCATGCTTACAATCATAGATCTAATTTTTCTATTTCTGGAAAGTTGTCTAATATCCCCAACCACAAATCTCTGAAATTGTTTTTGAACACCGAAGCAGTATACAAACTGAACATGGAAATATCATAAGAAAAACCTTAAAAGCAAGCACATAGACCCTCTGAATTTCCTAGAAATGTTCATCCGTTACGTAATAATGCATTGTCGAGCTACCAAACAAACAGACCAACAAGAGAACATTTTTAAACTTTCTTAATTCAGCGTTTCAGCACTGGTAAAAGTAGTCTGCTACACAGCCGTTTTTAGTGTCGTCACGCAACGCTCCTTCCCACAAACGGCTGCTGAAAATCGAACCACATTCCTTTCCAGCGGTAAGCCAATTAGAATTCAGCTCCCATTTTCTCGAAGGTGTTCGCGCTACGTTTGCGGTACGGTGACTCCTCCAATTACAGCTTCGCTTTTATCGGTGCCCCATGTGTAAATGACAGAACAATCAAAATGGTCACGTGAAAACAAGCAATCAACCAGAGTAGTGTTTTGTTGTCGAATCCCATTCAAAATTTATGAGATAAGCAGCAGCAGCAAGCAAGTCGAGCAAATATGATGTACAACATGGATGTGCTTATCGATATTTTTGCGTTCGACGTTAGGAGAACGCTTCGTAATCTTTGGGGATCCTGTGGTCGATGGGATACCTGTGCATGCCAGGCGTCAAGATTCGAGATTTTTGGTTACTTGGACGGGCGATGTTCAAAATCTGCGCCATTTTGAATAATTATTAAGCGCGCGCACGAATTTTAAGCCCAATAGCCGGCCAAAGAAATTGCGGGCTCACCTGGTGGACATGCGCACACAACTATTTTTATGCGCAAGCAACTATACCTCGTGCGAGTGCGCACGCAACTATACCTCGTGCGAGTGCAAGCTGCTCGTGCGTCCGTGTCGCCTCCGTGGGTATCTTTGGATTATTCGGTAAGTTCATTTATTTTTCTCAAACTTCATGCGATGTTTCTTAAAAAGTTCATCGCTTCAACTTGTCAAAGCCTTACCAGGAAACTTTTTAGTACTCCAAGAGCATGTAGAAAGCCCGATGTCGGCGTTGTCCGAACTACAACAAACCGAAGACCTTCGCTGCTCTCCTGCTTTGAATTGATGTCCTCGAATTTGCCGAACAACAAAGCAAATCAACCGATAACTCTGACACAAAGTTGTCTCAAAGCAAATCTACCAAGCCATTGTGCTTTGACCCATAGCGGTCAACTAAACTACATTGTAACTAAGTAGATAAACATCTTTGGTTACATATTTGGGTTTCACTATTAAAGTTGCTATTGTTCATGTTGCTCTTTAAATACTTCGTCTTTCTCATTTAATCTCTCAACTAATTTCCTCCTCTGTTTTTGTATGATTTTAGCTAAATTCATTGAACTTCGAACGCACTTATTAATCTTTGATTACTACTAGTATAAGATTGCTTTTGTTTGAATCAGTACCCTTGATAGTTTAGTCATCACTGACAGCAACACAATAGGGCCATTTATACGAGGAAAAATAAGACGCGAACTTTCTGTATAAACGGCACATTTCGTCTAAAATAAGACGCGGCTTAGCTAAGACGCGTCTTATTAGATAAGACATGCTCGTATAAATGGTACAGTTCGCGTCTTATTTAAGACGCGTCTTACGTAAGACGCGTCTTATTTTCCTCGTATAAATGGCCCTAATGAACACATCCGGCACATGAAATTCATCATACATATGCGCATTTAAAAGAACCAACCGATCCTGGTGAGAGTCTTGTAGGTCTATCAAACCTTTTTTCTACTTGGAACTCTGTTAACCGCTTAAAACAAACTTTCTACAAATTAACCCTTTCGTTGCTTGCAGACACAGAGCCCGTCCTTGATTCAGCGACGATTGATTGATTTGTCAAAAATTGAGAAGCGTGTTAGCTTCCTAGCGCCCTGCGGCTCACGTATTATCAAGTTTCTTGTACAGGATTGGTTTGTTCGTTAGAATACCAACACAAGGAATGTGGTTCCCAGCAGCCGTTTGTGGGGAGGAGCATTACGTGACGACACTAGAAACGGATGTGTAGCAGACTATGGTAAAAGCAGTTTAATGACAAAACTAGCTTAGTTGACAACAAGAGGGTTCGTCTAAATGGCTCAGTCTTTGTAAACCTTTAACTGTTGACTGACCAACTCCCAAGAAAAAAAGACAAAAATTTCAGTGAAATTTGGTTCTTAAAAATACTTTGATGAAAGTTTTATTTAAGACCATGAAGACAGGCCTAAGGGCATTATTTGATTACAACTCTACAATGTTGGTTTTCCAGCATAGTTTTCAAACGTTTGCACCACTTATAGGCTGTACTGTATCACAGCATACTGAAAATATGCTTTGGAATTTATTGTTTAGAAGTGTGAGTGTGTTGAATATTGAGGTTGGTTTATTTACCAATGCAGTTGTTTGTCTCAGTTCTTGTGCAAAAGTACTGACTCGCTTGCTAAGAACTACCCTAACTTCTCATCGTCTACGTAAAGCAAAGTGTTCTGAATCAGCATTTTTTAAACTTAACACCTAGCTGCTGATCACGTAGTTAACCTAGTGTTCCTCAAACATGATGAGCTAAGTGACCAAACGCCTGTTGTCCCAGGCGTAGAGTACTCTTTCTCTGGGGTTGTTGGCCACCATGGAGTTGTAGCCGAACTGATTGGTGAACTGAATATTGGGGTTCCACCATTTTCCAGTCGTGGTGTCGTATGCAAAGCTGATGGTAATGTGGACTTTGAATTCTATCGCTGTCGATACAATAAACCACTTCACAGGCCACAAACGCATTTCCCATTGAACTCATCCTCCGTCGGAAATAATTAAAAACGAGAAGTGAACGTAATAAAACTGTATGTCCAATACTAGCGTGCATTCACTTGGATAATGCTGACTTGGGAAATAGAATAATATTCAGTGTAAAATGGATAGGACATGGCACCAATAATACGTACGTATCTCGAGAAGGACGGGAAAATGTTGATGGTTTACTCACTGGCAGGTTCCGTATACAGAAATAGGTTTCAAAAATATAAATACATTAAATCGCTAGCCTAGGTTCTTTTTCGTTACTGAATTTTTTTTCACCTAGAGTGTAGCTATAGTCACCTGTAACAGTTCCTAAGCCCCAGGAGAGAGGTACTATTTGACTTCTGTACACGTCTAAGTTATTTAGCATCAATTCGTAGCTGTTTCCTTTAGTGTAGCCCAATAAACATAGGCATACGGGAAATTTTTTTGCTGGGGGGGGGGGGGGGGGTGGTAAACCACTTGCCCAAATTTTTACGAAAGAGAAATTAGGGCCATTGGATTGGAACAACATGGGCCATCCTGGCATACGAACGGTGGCTGGATACAGTTTTTCAGGGTCAATACCAATTCTGAGCATAAACTACGTCGCCATAAACAAACATTTGGAAAAACTGCGACCACAGTTGTATTAAGATGAAAATTTGTCATCATCAGGGTTGCAATGACATCGGAGTTGTCATAGCAACGAAATGACTCCATTACCTATTTTATTTCAGTAATTCAAACTGAGAATTCAGTAGTCAGCCACTTCTTCATTTTCATACCCACTGCTAATGCTATCTGCCATACACTGTTCTTCGAGTGGAGATGATTCTAGAAAGTTATGCAAAAGTTTATTGTAATCAATTCACGACTGGAAATAGCCCATTCCAGGTAGTGCCGTGCAGTATAGTGCCCAACAATAAAAAACTGCAAATATATAAATTACTCATCACGCCGACTTCAGGTTAATACTCAGGCCTTCAAAATAATTAAATAAACATGGAGGCATCTTTAAAAACTGGCTTTGCCCAAATTTTCTTTCACTGCCCAAAAAATCTGAGTTGCCCAAAATCTGGGGGGGGGGGGGGCTGCAGCCCCCCTCGCCCCCCCGGCCCGTACGACTATGCCAATAAAACCCATAATCCTTCTTCGTCAACGGCCAGATCAACTCCAGTGTATCCACCCCACTGGTAATAATTCTTGCTCGACGATTCGTTCAAACCTATCTGTTTTACCCCGCCCTCAGTTTGCAGATTGTAAATTACGATATGATATTGTTCGTATTAGCTCTTTCATGACAACACAACAAAATCAGCATTTGCTAGTACATGTATTAGCTAGGGAACTTGGAAAGTACGTGGAAAGGTAGCCAGCTTAAGAAGATGTATAATTTACCCTCTTTGACCTCTATATACTGATATATAAAAATGCGAAAGTGAACTCGTATATAGAGCATTTTACTCACGTGGCCAGCAGCTATGCAAATGTATTAACAAAAGAAAGCGTTTACATTTCAAAAGAGTTCAACTTCCTCTGCACGGATTGGTTTAGGGACATCAACATGGCCGTCGCTTGATTGTTTTGGGTAACAATATGGTGGACTTGAAGTCATATGAAAAGGTCTATATTACCGAACTGTGATGAAACGACACCTAGCCAGAAAAACTGTTTCAGATGCATTTAATAGGGACGACATTTTGCCAATTTTCGATATCTTAATTAGAGTTGATGTCTATCAAAAAAATAGTAATATATGAAACCTTAATTGTTCTAGATCTTCTGCTAGCCATATTCAACGCAAATTTAGATCTTGACAAAATATGGTTGAATGAGTACAAACGAGAACAATTTGATGAGTACATTGTTATCTTTTGTAGTAAAGGTTTGGTCCATAAACCACTCCACCTGTTCCGTCCCACGTGTAAGGTAGTTTGTACTTCCTACGAGCGATGACTGCCTTGAACATGTCCATGTTTTCACACTCTTCATGCTCGTTGGCGTTAACAGTAGTAGGCCATAACGAATATGGTCTCGGCAAAAGGTTTCTTTTTCTGTTGTTCAAAAAGCATTTTCTTGGATAAAGTCCTCTCTTCCTTTTAGACCATCCAACTATTAAATTGTAGCTAGCTCATTCTCCCTCGATTATAGACAAAAAGAATTAAATGGAATTTGCCTTTAAAGCTTTCAGAGACTACCCGGCCGGATGAGGAAAAGATAAATTTAAATAACAATGAATTAACCGCCACAAACATTCTATTTCCATTTTTGCCATTTTTGCTCGTTATATCATTTAATCCTTTGTAGAAAGGTCAAAAATTCAGAATGGGATTTCTTCCTTTTTTTTCTTTTCACCGTGACTTTAACTATCGAGTGACATCCTGCCCCCCCCCCCTCCCCACCCGTCATTCACTCCTCTTCCAAAGTACCACTGTACATCTGAAAAGTTCCAAAGGCAGTGATTTTAGCATTCATGCAGCCTAGAACAAGTTCCCTTGTTTCACATTCCTCAAAAAGAGGAAGATGAGTCAGTTTTAGACAACCGCTCCTCTAAAAAATGACGCTCAGAATGATCTACGGTCGCTCAGGTCCAAGAGGTCATATTTGGCCTTTTAATCCTGGGGCCTTCTAACAACCGGTTGGGGCTGAAAAGCATACGGAAGAGGTGGGAAATCCCGAGGACAAGTCGTTAAATTATGAAATCAAAGATTGAGTCCAGGCCCCGGTTGTTCAAACGTCGGATAGCGCTATCTACCGGATAAATCACTATCCAGCGGATAGCATAATTGATTTCCGTAATACTTATCCGCTGGATAGTGATTTATCCGGTGGATAGAGCTATTCAACGTTTGAACAACCGGGGCCAGGTGATTACTTATATTACCACTGACAGCAGATTTCGTGTGCAGTCGGTCGTGTGGAGTGGAATCATCATGAACTCCCATATACAGATCAACTTGAACTTTCCTAATCACGGCTGTAACTTCTCTTTTTCTTTTCTTTTCTCTCTTTCCTCTCTCTCTCCCTCTTCCTTTCTCCTTATTTGGAACGGCATTTAATAACCTTAAGTCATTCAATCTCCAGGGTTGTTTTTAAACACATCACGTAGAGAATGTCAAATACACAATGTCCCCTGAGAACTTCACCCGTTGTGTCAGACATTCTCGTTACGAACAGAAAAGTCAACAACTATCAAACAAGATGTTTGTTTTAACCACTTTTATTTTATTTATTATCTCAGCGCTAACAGCAGTTTATTAATTAATGACAAAACGAGGGTAGATCACCATAAGCGCGTTTGATCCCATGACCCATTCCCCGGTAAGCCTTAGACCCCGAGTAGACCGAATAGGCTACCGATAAAAGAATAAAGGACAAAAAAATTGCAGTGAAATTCCGCCTCTGGAATTTTGAGTGGTTGATATTATTCGATAACAACTCAACTATACAATGTTGGCCTGTTTGGTGTTTGGAAGTGGACAGTACGTACTTACGAGGTTTACATAAAATGAGCTCTGTTAAATTTGTTATTTAGAAACAGGATAGTGTTATTGTTAGGTTTTGAAGTGTGAGTGTCTGGTCAAATATTGAAATTAGTTTATTTGGCATTTCTGTTGTTTGATTCTTTAGTCATGGTAAAACTTGCTTTCTACCGCGAACTTCCCCGTTTTCTCATCGTCTTTTTACAGTACAATAGCAAAGCGTCCCCTATCAGCATTTTTTCAAAGCCATCATCTGCAGATCAAGGAATTAACCTATCGTTCCTTAATTAAAAGTGATAGGATAAAAAAAAAGGGCCAAGTCGCACTAGAGGACAAAACTGTTTATTTATGTCAAAAATCTGTCATCACAATGAAAAACCAAGTGCGACCGGTTTGTTCACCAAAGGACAAAATTTGGTCGCGGGCGGACAAACTTCAAAGATGCCGTCGACTACCTCTGGAGCAGGCCAAATTGAGATAAATTTTGGAAAAAGTAATTAACCTAGTGTTCCTCGAAAGTGATTGGATAAGTGACCAAACGCTTGTTGTCCCAGGCGTACAGCACTCTTTCACTGGGGTTGTAGTCCACCATGGAGTTGTAGCCGAACTGATTGGTGAACTGAATGTTGGGGTTCCATGAACGTCCAGTTTTGGTGTCGTAAGCAAAGTTGATGGTCGTGGACTTTGAATTATAGTTGTCGATACAGTAAACCACTCCACAGGCCACAAATGCATTTCCCATTGAGCTCATAACTTCTGCAAAATAACATTAAATGGAAACTCGGAGTAAGATAATAAAACACGTATTATGCCCACCTATAGTATAAAAACTCATTCAACTAAGTAACGAAATTGCGAACAAGGATGCACATTTGATGGAGGAAAGGATGATGACGACCGTTTGCTAACTGACAGGTTATAGCAATGGTTTAGTTTACTTATGGTGAATCTAACAAGTTCCAGAAACCCTTTTACATTTCATGACATTTTGTGTTTAGCTTAAGGAGCTCTAATAAGGCGTAAGTCGAGTACCTGAATTTAAGTCCCAAGCGTGGGTTAAGGATCCTTTGTATACATCTATCATTTGCGCTCTTAGCTTGTTGCTGTTTCCACTGTAGCCCCATAAGGCCCACAATCCTTGTTCGTCAACTGCCAGATCAACTTGAGTGTAACCCTGACCCCACTGGTAAAAGGTGTTCCTCACTGAACCCGGCAAGCTTATCTGCTTTTCCACACTTTCAGTTCGCAAATTGTACTTTACGATATTGTTCGTAGCCTCTCTACCACAACAATACAAAAACACCACCATTTGTTAGTATCAGTGGAGAATGTTTCTACCATTTATATAGCCAGGGACGGAGGAGCCGGAGGGGCTGGAGGGGCTTTAACCCTCCCAATTTTAAGCAATTAATAAAAATTTAAAAATAAATAAAAAATTACAAACAATTAAAAATCCCATAAAACATAACAAAAGAAAACTAACAGAGGGAAAAACAAAACAAAATGAGCAAAACATTAAGACAAACAGATGTAAGTAAAATTTAAGTGCTCATGCGGCGAGTCCCTTTACGCTTCTTTCAGGACATTTTGAGGGAGGTCCAAGATCTTCAGCCAATCGAGCGACAGTTGATCGAACACGTCATTGTTGTTTGCAAGTTGATTTACGTCAATCCTGCTACAAGTGCAGCAGGGGAAAGGTCCTTCTCGACAGCCAGATGAATCAAGAGGTGGCTTCAATAAAAAATGTTGCAAGCACGTTTCAACCATCTCGCGATTTTGAACACACGTAAACATAGATTTGATAAGCTTTGTTTAGTTTCTGTGGCAAATTCGTTTGTATCCCTGAACGAGAATCATGAAAGGAATGTCGGCAAATTTGCTACTACTGACCTCAGCTGTTGAACTTGTTGTTTTTTCTTGCTGTTACGGTACATGCATTGTTACAGGAAATTTACTCCAGCAAATCAACTCAGTTCTTTTCCCTTAGTATTCTCACTATTCAGCTTGTGAATAAAAACGAAAGACGACTAGGGACGAGTTAGGAAAATCGTATTTGTCAAAATCCGACTTGTCATAACGTTGCAATTGATTTTATACTTGAAATTTGTCATATGCTGTCAAGATTAACATCTTAATGTAACACAATTGATTTTACACCACTAATTTTGAACATTCTCCCTCTTGCTACACACGTCGAGCATTTGTAATGAAACAATTTAGTTTACACACTAAGGCCGGAATATACGTAAGGCTGGAATATATCTGATTAAGTTATATATGTATCAAGTAACAAATAAAAAGTAAAACATCTGTCATTTTGCTGTTGATCCACGTTTATTTTTTTGATATCTCGTCGAGAATGCTAAAAGTAGCATTTCCGAGCTTCAGGATTTCAAACTTTGCTGCCGGAGAATTCCCCCAGAACCCCTACAAGTTAGCGTCTCCGGCGCTTGCTTGTTAGCGCCCCCTCTCCCCAATACAAAATACGCTCCGCCGTCCCTGACAGCTGTGCATGTGTAGACATCATGAGTTGCATTTGAGGAAGCCCTATGTTATAAGAGGATAGGTCATGATCTTGATTTCCCTTACTAGGAAATACTACGTCAGTAAACTGGTCTATCACTAATTCTTATTATCAGCGCCCCGGAATTAAGTTTTTTTAAAAAATGGTCCACGCAGTTATGAAAAGACACCTTTGATTAATTTTTTTATAAATGCGACCTTTTAGTGATGATTATCTTTTAAACCCTTGTTTTCCCGTTGACGATACTCAATCAGATTAAAACAATATTATAACGAGGAGCAAGGGATGGCGCAGTGATGAGAGCACTCGCCCCCCACCAATGTGGCCCGGGTTCATATCCCGGTGTCGACGCCATGTGGGTTGACTTTGTTGTTGGTTCTCTCCTTTGCTCCGAGAGGTGTTTCTCCGGGTACTCCGCTCTTCCCCTCTCCTCAAAAACCAACATTTCCAAATTCCGATTAGACCAGGAATCAGGTAGACGAAGAACCACTTTGTGGATGTGCTACCTCCAAATCATTACTTATTTTATTTAAATAACGTTTATACCTGTTGTAGTAAAGGTAAGGTCCATACACTACTCCTCCTGTTCCGTCCCAGTTATAAGGCAGTATGTACTTCTTACGAAGGATGCCTGCTTTGAACATGGCCATGTTTTCAAACTCTTCAAGCTCGTTTCTCCCGGAGTAATACTCCATAACGAAAATGGTCTCAGCACCCATGATTCCTAGCGGATCTTTCATCCATGCTCCTTGATCATATAGCCTATTATTGTGAATCACAGGCTTACCAATTGACTTGATGTGAGTGCAGCTATCTGCAATATATAGACGATGTGTGACAGATGATAACTTCCTAACAGAATATCAAATAATCAAAAAGGCCAGTTACCTTTACCAAGTGTTCTATTGGAGGTAAAGTGACCGCGGTACGTTCGTCAGAAAAACCGAACCACTAGCTCCTATTTCTGTCTCCTAAGTTTCAATTTCGGGCCTTTCGTCACGATTTTCAGTCACCATCTAATCTAACTTTGAGTATCTTTGTTTGTAATTTTTTTTATCAGCTTTTATTAAAGTGCCTTTAGCAAAGTCGAAGAGTCAAGTGAGTTTCGACCATTCTAAGCAAACATTTACATCTTTTAGATACCTATGAACTCATCAAACAATCTATTCTTGAAAGTTGTGTGTTATGTCCGAAGAGTTCACCTTGACAACCTTTTAATAGATGGTATCATAACATTGAATTTTGACAATTGAAAGCACGTTCGGTGCAGAAGGACACAAAGGTGGTCATTAAAAGTTTCCGGCTTTAGTGACAAAGCCGTTTAATTAACATCCACTGTTTGATACACCATTTGCATTTCTTATACCTGGTATTTGGGAAAGTTATACTTCGCGCATGATGTATATCACCGAGGTTGTTTTGCGTAGTTAATGACCAGTGCTAACGTAACCTGGTAGTCGTGAAAAAACTTTATTTGGGCACCGAATAAAGAGAAGACCAAACCTTCTTGAAGAATATAAACATTCTCCTTGGCTTTGTCCAGGTCATGCTGCTCATTTATGATCATCTTTATCAGCTGAAATGTGAAAAGGAGGAACGGATCATAGAGACAGCTGTCATTTAGAATTAACAATTAGACCACAATATAAAGAAACAACTTAACTATTAACTGTACTAGTATTCAGAAAGCAGATGCCCCCAATCTCCCTCCCCCCCCCCCCAAGTAAAAATTTCTTCTTCCACCCCGCCCTCCCCATAACCTAAGGGGTCTCCTCGAAGTGAACCGTGACTTTAACTATGTCAAACAAAGAAATAAGTGTTACAGCTCTTAAAGTACAGGTAAGTTAAATATTTAAAGTAGTACTGAAGGTGCTATTTTTATCTATCTTATTTAGAATAATACTACTTACATGATTTTTTGCCAGCTCAAGAGCAAGGTCTTTTGAATGACCATGATTATAAGATCGCTTGTTCCGTGGTTTTACTGAGGAACTTCCGAGACCGTTTTCCTGCAAGTTTATTAAAGATATAAGTTTATCAGAAGAGTCATAAAAGGAAGTGGAGGCGAAAGTTAGAAAAACCATAGGAATATATAAGAGTACAGGGGCAGGGAGACTAGAGGGTATATGCAGAAGTTAATAGACCCAAAAGAAAGAAACTTAATAATTGAAGGTGTTATTTATAGACCGCCTAAACAAAGTTTACAAGAATTCCTAAACGATCATGATTTACTTCTGTGTATCATTCGACTGTCTAAAAAAAATGAAAAGTGTTATATTATGGCCGATTGGAATATAGACTATGAAGCATCAGTCTCATGACAAAACAGGAGAATTTTAAGGCATAATGTTCTCCAGATCGTTTTCCCCATTGATTTCACGGTCAACAAGAATAACCTCAAATACGACAGCTACGCTACTTGATAATATGTTAAATCTTAATTGAATAAGTGCCTAAAGTCCAATTATGTTGTTATGGAAAGCAAAATTACGGAGGATCGACTCACTTTAAAGTTGCAAACACTTTTCAGGCAATAGTTCTGGGTTTTGCCGGATATTTCAATGTCACATAGTAGCCTATCATCACTCTGTAACGACTTAGAGCTCATGCAAAGAATATGAGGATGATTACACCTAGAAAAGTGCCTTTTTTTTACCAAATGAGTTTGCCAACAAAAAACATCTATGCATTCGAGAATCGTGAGAGACATTTCACTGATCTTTAACGAATTTAGAGTTGTTTTTTTGTGATTTATGTGTAATTAATATAGCTGGATTTTTGAATACCGGGTACAAGGGAGTTTTACTTTATTTTAAACGATATTTATCCAGATTGCCCGGCTCAGGAAGGCTGGTTTGAATGGGGCCCTGATGAAAAGAATAAACAGCACAAAAGACAATAACAGATAAAAAATGGAACTAGGTATAGCAAAAGGATCGGAGGCTCAATTTTGCTTGGATCTAAAAGTGCCTTTTTGGGCCAAACCTAAACTTATTTAAATCATGCGTACTCCTCAGGGCCAGAGGAAGCGTGTTCCAGATCTTGGCTCCCCTAGCGCTGAACCTAAAGGAGCCCTGGTACTGAGTTGTCCTGGCTAGTGGCAGACGGAGCAAATGTCTATGGCGCATGTTATATGAATGGATGTCGCGCGCGTGGTTAAATGCATTAAGTAAATATGCCGGAGCCAGGCCATGAAGGCTCTTAAACAATAACATGCACTTTAGATAGTCTCGGCGGGACTGGAGTGTAGGCCAACCGAAGGTGCGAGACATCTGCGTTTGTGAAACTGTGTAGCCTTCAATTATACTGGCGGCACGCCTATGCAGCTTATCCAAGTACTGTTGTTCACTCATTGCAGGAGTCCCACACGACAGCGCAATAGTAGAATATTGGAAGTATCATAGCGTTATTTAGCAATTAATGAATTCGGCTTTCGTAGAATATTAGGCGGATCGAGGAGGGTGTTATGGTGGATAACAACCTCCGAAATCTGCTTAATTCTTCATATCCTACGAAAGCCAAATTCATTACTTGCTTTATTATTCATTCAAAATAATTCCTAGTTAAAAAAACAAGCAAACAAACAAACAAACAAGACAAGTTAAAACATGCTTAAGTTCGTCCATGTTAAGTTCACCTCGATAGTGGATGTTGAGAAGATAAAGGGCGGTTCAGGTCTGCAAATATACTCCAAATAGCAGATGTTATCCGTCGAGTTGTCTTTTTGTTATGTTTTTAGACAATACTTCGTCGTGAAACGAATAAAATGCTCCACAAACTGTTCCGCAATTTTTGTCTTCACAACCAAAAAAACCCAAGCTTGTCCCCAGGTCTTCTCGGTCAACGGTGCATTAACCTGTAACTGTGCTGCACTTTTGACGCCATCGGTTGATTAATCGCAAAGTTCTTCCAAATTCGGTAGCTGGTTATGGTGAATTATGCGTGTGCTTTTAGCCAGTTAGAAACAGAGAAATATTTGAATGAATAATAAAAAGTGTTAAACATGACTCACGTGGAATGACCTTGCGCGCTTTACGAAGCATGCCGAGCTTTGCCGATTTTTTGCGCCCGATGTAGTCTATATGGTCGTTAATATTGCACGAGAGGCATGTATCCTACATGACGCCAAGATTCTTAAACTGATAGACTCTTGAAAGCCTGACTGTGAAACTATCAACTGGGACAAGTCTCTGATGTGTACCAGTCAACATTACCTTAGTTTTTCTATAGTGTTAATATATAGATTTAGCCAGGGCTAAAAGCGAAGCTCCCATTAATAAATTTATAATTTAAATCAAACAATAAACTTGTAATCCACAAATCGGTTAACTTAAGGGCACATTCATGTGACTTTTGAGGGAAAGGCGAAGTTATTTTAGAGTGAAACATCTTACATCGAGTTGATAGCCTTATATGTACACCCAAAAAATAGCAAACATGTTCGATCACATTCAAGAGCCATAATGGCTCTTGATCACAGTAGATTAGGCCTCAAAAACAAATTCTTGGAAAACAAATCAGGCCGAATTTTTTTTGCGTTCGACAGGTTTACTTTACAAATTCTTGCCAACAAATCTAGGGGTGTGTAAACCAACCTTTCATACTCTTTTAATATACATCACATCTGAGGTGAAACAATCTATTTATCATAAGAACCTCGGACAGAATGCGGCATTTCACAATTTTTCAAGAAAAATTACACTTAGTCAATATTCGGGACGATCAATCGTTGGCTTTTAGCGAAACCGTTCAAAAAAATTCCAAAATCACCCATACTGCCAGCCGGTTCTCATTTCTAGTGCGAGCTGTTAGTGTGGTCGAGAGTTTGAATGAACTTTAATAGAGTTACCCTTCAACATAATAACGAATTTATTATTACTATTTTTTTTTATTTAATGGTTTCAGTTATAACGATGTGTAATCTTATAAAGCGTTTGATACGCGCGACATTGTTGAGTACTCCTGCAAGCGATGTTCATGAACGATGAAAACAACCGGCACGTACAAGCGATTAAAATTGCAAGAGAGACTACTAACAATCAATAAAAGAAATATAATTCGGTGAAACATTTACAGAGGCAACAATTTTCATTCACGAAGACAAGTATTAAAGTGTCTCTAAAAATCCTGAGTCTTTAAGCGTAAAGCTTAAGCCGGCTTCCCGGTGCGGTGTTTACTGTTTTCGAAGGTGAACTCCTCGAAGCAAGAAAATCGCTCAAAGTTTTCTTTCTACAGCCACATTTATAACTAAATATTCTTCGGATCGTTTTCTTTCTATTTGCGGTGAGAAAAGATATTGTGAAGGCCTTTTAAAGTCCTGTAAGCTTATATCAAACCTGACGCTATGTCAGATCATTGACTCAAATCTTACAAACGTGCATAAACTTGCCGCATAAACTGTGCTCGACTTCATGAAATTAAATATAACAAAAACAAACATCAAATACAATAATTACTCAGGCTTACCATTCGAGATTCAGTTCCTGAAAGCTATCAAGGAAGGCCACAGTTGGTTGAGACTTTTAAACCCTCTTACGCATTAAGCAAGGTAAAAAACAAAAACGATGCCATCCGAAATCGGATTACCGAATTTTGACAAGCGACGCATTTCTCAACCAAAAACCCAATAAACAAACCAGCCATGAATAACAGAAGACTCTTGATAGAAGCTGTATTTCATTTTGTACATCCGGTCTAAAAAGGCAGTTAAAAACATCACAAGTTGACAGAAAACTCTGTCAGCTTCAGCTGTCAAAGTAAACAACTTTCAAGATGCTGCATAAATTTTCCGCATGAACTCACCTGTCAAATTTTGACCAATCAGAGCATAAAAATTGGACGTAGAGCGTGACCAACGCGTGACCATGGTAAGAAAAGGTCTTCTCCGCCTGTATTTTTAAAAAAACTGGCTGAATTTTCGCGTCCGAGGTCAGCTTGAAATCAAAATCTTAATAGTGCGGGGCCATAATGACATAAACACAACAAATTTCATATGGATCACCGGAAAAAATAAACTTAAGCCAGCGATCATTTGAAGCTGGTAATTTGTCAACGGATAACTGCCAAAAAAAACTCGACCTCGATGGGTCGACACTTGAGCCCGCGGTACGGTCAGGTGATACTGGTCAGCGGATACCCTGTTTTGACAGCCGTCAATTGATCACAACATTGATGTGCAATTAGTTTTTTCCTGGGCTCCCAAACTCGCTAGAAAGTGTGAGAGGAAACATTGGTTACCCTGTGGTGCGGACGGACGGTCGTTCGTTCGTTCGTTCGGTGTACGGTCACGTGATTACCAAATTTTCTTGGATGGGTAGATTCCCTTAGCTATGGGGCTCCGCCCACGCGCGCGCTTCGCGCGCGTGGAGCTCCGCTATAAGGAAGTTATTATTAAGCCACACTCTATTATATTCTTAAGATCTTCGGATAGAATGAATTCTATGTCGGTCATAGAGCTACAGCTAACGTATAATAGAAGGGTATCATCTGCATAAAATAGGATTTTACAATGCTTTACCACCGAAGGTAGATCGATAATGTAGATTATAAATAACAAGAGACCGATCAAGGACCCTTGCGGGACTCCAAACGAAATGGATTGGGGATCAGATGTTGATCCATTCACCACAACGCTTTGATGTTGATCCATTCACTTCAACGCTAAGGCAGTATATGCAGATTGGCACCAGGAAATGCGAGTGCAAATTAAAAACGATACGAGGAGCAGAGGGTGTATGTAGAAGGGTAAGGGGATATATGGGAGCACAAAGACGATACAAAGGAGAAGAGGGGATATGTAGAAGCGTACGGGGATATATGGGAGTACAAAGACGATACAAAGAAGTACAGGGTATATGTAGAGGGGTACAGGGATATATGGGAGTATAAAGACGATACAAGGGATTAGAGGGTAGATGTAGAAGGGTACAGGGATATATGTGAGTATAAAAACGATACAAGGGAGTAGAGAGTAGATGTAGAAGGGTACAGGGATATATGGGAGTACAAAGGCCATACAAGGGATGGGATTAGATGGGATGTGTAAAACGTCACGGGAATAGTTCATATGGAAATTCAAGGAGGATATCAATAAGAAAATTGTATAAAGAGGGGAATGACAATCCACGGGAGTTATTGGTCCGTTAAGTTTAACCCAAGGATAAGACAAATTTAATGCCTACGCCTCTTGCCCACGAAAAAAAAGTGGGAACATGAAATGTATTGTTGAGATAATCTCATTTAATATTTAATATATAGGACGTTAAAAACAATCGCGGAGTAAAATTTGATTTGCGCTAACCGGCCATTTCAGGTACCGGGCTCCAGTGGGAAAAAATAATAGAACGAAGAATAAACACATAAGATAACAGGGAACATGTGCGAGTACGTACATGGAGGATAGGGAAGTGTTGGATGGGAAAACATGGAGAAACCTAGCGGAGTAGGGACTGACAGGAAGGTACGGACAATACAGGGAATAAAAGGGCGACAATACGACAATTGCATGATGACGTCATTTGGTAACTTAACAAAGTTATGAGAGTTATTCCTTTTTGTTGGTTTCTTTTCAAAATTAGGGCTACTGATTCTTACATTTCTCAGTAGGATTGACAAATTAGGGTTTAAATATGACGTCCATTTAGTTACAATTTTCGAAGCTTATCTAAAAAATTCCCTACAATTTTCTGAAGTTATTTTTTCACATTTTGGTCCACATTTTGGGCTAATTTTCGTGGAAAAAGAAATCTTTTATTTCCGGATTCAAAAATATGATGGAGTGAGAAATCAGAAAAATTCTCACTTTCGTAAAATGTTCAATTACATCTAAATTTTTCGATAAAATAACACTGAGGCCCTTATAATTTCGAAAAGCCTCAACGGCTCCCCAGTAGGATGACCGCACAGATTTTTACAGCGCCGCTTATAATGCATTTCTAGAGATCTAAGAGTACTCTGGATAGCCTTTTGAATGCATTTGAGAAGAATCCATCGTTGAATGCCCCTGACAAGAGCATAGTAACATCACATAACTTACCAGTGAACTTGCCAGTAAAGGGCCAAGCAACAGCCAAAAAAACAGTGAGCACAATCGAAACATCGTCGGAGAAAATAAATCTCTGAACCTGCTACAGAGGGAAATAATTAGTTTCAAAGGACAATGTGAACGGGAAGTCTTAATACCAATTTTTTCCAAAGCTTCTCTTCCCTTTCAGAGTCTATCAGCAGTGTTTCTTGGCATGCGTTATCCCTCACTTGAGGCACATTTGCCAAGTGAATGATTTTCTTGGCTGAGATAACCTTTTTATCGCCTTGAGTTGTCTATTTTGCCCGCTGCAATTTATTGTTTAGAAATACGAACTTTTTCTTGTTCGAATTTAGATCGATTCACCCTTCCCCTTTGTACTTGTAAAATTCAACTTTTCCTCGTCTCATTAATAAGGTCGATGTTTTACTCATTCAAAAAAAAAAACAGTAAATGAAATTTGTTGGAAATACATTCCAAATGAGGATTCAGCGGTTATTTGCATATTTTTGTCGTGTTCAAAACTGAAAAAGGTACAAATATAATTTATTAATATGCAAAAGATTCTAGCCACGGAATATAGAAATAATTCTTATTTTCGTTTTATTAAAAAATTGAAGTTATCATGAAAATAAGTGATAAAGTGCCAAAAATTTAATGTCAAGTGTAACAGTTATAGACATAGTCGAGTACAAGCGTCCAGACTGATTAAGTCACATAATTGAGCCTTCTTCACACTGCAAATTCATTTAATAATGGCCGAATTTCTACTACGAGAGAGGAATAATGCCAACTGACCGGAGACGGATATAAATCGTGTAGAGATAAATCACGTGTTTAGACGCCCAAATTTGTGTGTACTTGATCAGAGGTGCCGACAGGCGGGACGAATTTTTGGGGCCAAAATTCTACTTAAGACGAAAATTTATATCGGGACGATTTATCCCTCTCAGAGACAGATAATTATTCGTCTCCGGTAGAAATTTTGTCAATGTCGCATTAGCAAGATCATCTCTTACTCGGTAACACCTTTGCATACCGCAACTCTGTCCACCAAAATTTGCAATTTTAATGAAATTCTTTTCTGACAGGGCCTAAAAAGCTGGTTTAAATAGCCATATTAAATCGCCGTTAGTTTTAAATTAGGCGAAATAAAAACACTGTTGAGTTCTTAATTTCCTACGCTGGCCTAGAAATGACCTTTTCTCGCAGGAAAATTTTTTGCAACTTAACGTATTTCGAGAAACTTTTTGCATTCTGAGCAATTTCTCAGGTAACTTCAAATTCTGCGATATCGGAGCAGCTCTTAGGGCTTAACTTGGCCTTTCTTCTATTTTTAACAATGTTTTAGTTGACAATTTATGAATTTCCTGTAAAAAACAACCCAAAGTTTCCTCCCCGGGGCAAATAATGGGCGCAAGATAAAAGTAGCCGGGCAGCTAGGCCAGCGGGTTTTGGAGACAATTCAAAATGGTGAACGAAGATTCACACTCGACTGACTTGAGTGTCTCGGATGAAGAGGGTCATTGAACAATTTTATTGGCTCAGTACATTTTTTGGTTTTAATTGAGGAGAAAGTTATTTATCAACGCTGGTTACGCGGCAAAATTGCACTATAATGCTTAGAAATCTTATCTTTTTTGTATATTTTGCATATTTTATCATCAGAACAAAAAAAGTTTTTGTTTCCTTGAGCAACTTTTGGGCAACTTTCCTTGCAAAAGCAACCTTTGATTGTTTTCTGAGCAACTTTCGAGCAACCGCTTGAGAAGTTACGGCAAACCTTTTGGAAAATCTGGAGCAACTTGTGGAAAGCCCTAGTTTCAGCCCAAAGATCTACCTGACAAAGCGCAAGACATCTGCAGATAGAATCTGTGTTCCAATTTTTTAATAGTTTTTTTGATCTTTGAAAATATTAGTTTTGAAATCTACATAAAATCTGCTTCTTGATGGTGGTTTTGTTGTCGTAGTGCAAAGCATTTTTTCACCTAATGCTGTGCGTTTAAAGTTACAATAGTGAGATGCGCCATGTGCGAATTTTTGCAACGCCATGTTTATTTTATGTTCTATTGCTGTGTGATGGAAAAGCACTTTGTTTTTTGGAATAAAGATGCCCGTTTTGTTATAAAACTTTATACGAAAACCCGAACTGTCCAGATGGCGTTGGTTGGTCCAAGAAGCAATGTAGTTTCGCCACACGGGATTGTTGTTGACCAATCGAGCAGACCTTACGGGACCGACATTAAGATTAGTGATTATGGGGAAGTTCTAGAAGCTTTTTTTTGAGTGATCAAATAAATAAAACTAGGTAGAGAAAGTTTTTTCTAAGGACTTTTTTTTCGGAAATTTGAGCGACATATGAAACAAATCTAATGGCTCAGGCAACATAGTTTTTACATACGTAAACGTTACAAAATAATTCTTTTGAGTAGCTTGCGGAATACTTAGAGCTACATTTAAAAAAAATGTCCAATAATCACAAAATTGCAAGAAAGTCGAAGAACAACCGATTCACTGATAGTTTGTCTAGATTGACACAACATCTATTAGCCTATCTTCGACTATCCCAGTGTAAAAGAAATACACTGCAAGAGGGGATATATCTCGTTCGAACACTGATTATTATCCGTCAATAATTATAAAGATGTGTTTGTTGTTCTATAGAAACCGAAAAAAAAGCTTCTGGAAAACTTCAAGCACTATATACTTTAATAAATCCGTTGATTTTGTTCCTCGTTGTAAATACTTAAATGTTTTCAAAAGCCTCTCGCCGCATCGAAGATCGTTTAGTCTTTTTATACGCATTTTGATTAACAATTTATTATTACTGGGTAACTAGGTTCTGCATTAAGCCTTAACCACCTTTGAGCCAACTAGTTCTGTATTAAATCTTAACAGCCTTTAAGCCAATTTTGGCATCCAAAATTGATGAACCTATACCGTCACACACTTAACATACCGTTTCCAAGATGATTTACAGAATTTTTTAAAGTTCTTTATACACCCTTTAGTGTGACTGTTCCCTTAGCGTTATCCGGTGCCTGGTCACAGCTGTAGTCATGATATAGGCCCTCAGTTTTCTTTCCAAGTAACCAAACCGATTACGACTCATTATTAAGAATCAACGAGTGATGGGGATGGGAGACGAATAAAAAAACTCGTTAATTCATTTGAACACATTAATGGAAACAATTTTAACAGCAAATTACTAGTGTGGTAGCGACATCACACCACAAATGACCATATGAAAATCTTGATAAGGAAATCTCCTTTGCTTTCAGTACCAGAGAGGGTCGAAAGGCGTTAGCGAAATAGAGATTACTTCATGGTTGGTGAGTGCGTACGATTTTTATTCACGAGTTGTGAAGAATCGAAAACTCACTCGTTCGCTGCGCTCACTCGTTCGTTTTCGATTCTTCACAACTCGTGAATAAAAATCGTACAAGCGAACCAACCATGAGGTAATTTGTTTATTATATATGTACTGAGATATTACAAAATAATGTTAACAACTATCAATTGCGCGGTGAAATCAACACAAAGACCACAACGAGTTGCGAATGATTTTATTCGAGCAAACTGAACGTACAAAACTTCCTACAACATTAAAGTTATTCAATGACTCTGAAGAAAGTGGAACAAAGTCTACTTTTAAACGATTCTTTAACTTTAAATAACAATGAAAATTTTCAGCTTTAAATATCGCCGTTCAAAACCGTAACTAAGATATAAAATTTGAAAAAGTTGACTGTTTTGTAAATCTAATTATAGTAATGCATGCATTCTAATCAGAGTCAGAGTCCAGTACTTTTAGCCTTTTGTACCTCTTTGGAGAAGACTTTACCTCAACTTCTTGGATTGCCAACTTCGGGGATTGATTGAGGCTGTTAATAGAAATGCTGAATTGACCTCCATGAATAACAGCGCCCGTGAAAAGCGACATCGCTTGTTGGTGATGATCTGCCGCCGAGCGACCCGCCGAGCTAGCTGAAGGATCAGTGGAGCATTCTCCAACTTGAGATGAATTAGTTTTCTCTAAGCTATGCACATTCCCGGACATCAGTTCACTTAAAGTACGAGACATTTTTACTTGCTGTTTTTCAGAAACTACAGAATAATTTGTCACACTTTGAAGATTTTTATGTCCCGACAGTTGAATAATATCTGTCGCTGGGATGTCGTTGTTTGTTAAAGTTTGGATCATTGTTTTGCGACCGCTATGGTTCTTTACATTGGGCCCCAGCCCGGCTTTTTCTGCCATTTTTTTCATTAACGAATTCAGCTTGTTCACGCCAACGGCTGACTTTTTAAACCATGGTTTAGAAGAATCTTGTTTTTTACAGTTATTTACTGCTAGATAAAATGGCGCGTTGTTGTCGTTCATTTCCGACGGTCTTTTCTCCGCGTAGAATTTGTAAACAGTGACGGGATCTCTTTCACTTCCCTGAACCGAAAACATTTTCGGTTTTATTTGCCGGACATCTCTGGGATTTTCTCCGGTTCGAGTCTTAGTTTGTCTCTCAGTATACTCTAAAAATTCCTCGCCATTTGTAGTTTGGCGTAGTTGCACATCGCCCCAACACATGTCTCTGTGTTCCTTACAACCACGGAGACCGAAATAGACTGTGTTGTTGAACCAAACTGTATTCAGTAGAGCCTCAGGAGTTGACTTTCCTAACAATCCTTTGTCATACAGCAGTTTTATGTCGTCTTCTGTGAGGGGAACTGAAGCGTTTGGTTTATCGCCTTTGCCTTTCTTCTTGAGATCTCTTTGTTTTGATTTTAATGCCGTTCGTGCTTTTTCAAACTCGACGTCTCTCATAATGCTGTAGCCGTAATTCTTCTTCTTTAAATACCGTTCAAAACTGGCCATCATAGCACGCAAGGAAGTGGGTTCGTAATCTTCGTTGTTTTCTTTCTTTCTTACTGTTATGATAAATTCGCTGATGAATGAACTCAGTTCGTGTGGGGGGATTTCTCCTACAGGCCTTGACTCATCTTTTAGCCTCAAAAACTCCTTAAGCAAAGCAACATTCTGTTCAGTTTTCTTCCTGGTGTTTTCGTTTTCTTGTCCTTCAATAAATTCCTCTACTGAAGTTATATCTGCAAACCTTGAATTGCTCGAAGAAGACGCCATGGTTTTCCTTTTGCCTAGTGACGCCGTCAGTGAAAGGCGGGAAAATCGATACGATTTTTGTCACTAGTGAAAACTTTCGTCTGCGGGTTGTGATTGGTCATACGGTATTTTTCACTAGTGAGAAAAATCGTACAACCAATCAGATTGCGTGTACTCTGCAACGCATCATTTTTATTTGACATATTCATTTTGCAGTAAATCTCAGTACATATATAATAAATGCATTTATTCGAGCGAACGCGGATGACAGCGGTGAAGTGGAGAGATGATTACTATCGAGTTCTATTGCTGGGACTAAACCATTAGCTATCAACATTAAATCAGTTTCTTTAACACGATACAAGGGAGTATAGGGTATATGCAGAAGGGCCAGGGGATATATAAGATAACAAAGGCGATACGAGAGATACGAGGGTGTTATGTAGAAGAGCACGGGGATACATGGGGAGTACAAAGACGATACATGGGAGTAGAGGGTATATGTAGAAGGGTACAGGGATATATGGGAGTACAAAGACGATACAAGGGAGTAGGGGGATATGTAGAGGGGTACGGGGATATATGGGAGTACAAAGACGATACAAGGGAGTAGAGGGTATATGTAGAAGGGTACGGGGATATATGGGAGTACAAAGACGATACAAGGGAGTAGAGGGTATATGTAGAAGGGCACGGGGATATATGGGAGTACAAAAACGATACAAGGGAGTAGAGGGTATATGTAGAAGGGTACGGGGATATTTAAGATAACAAAGACAATACGAGAGATACGAGGATGTTATGTAGAAGGAGATGGGTATATATGGCAGTAAAAGGATGATACAAGAGAGTAGAGGGGATATGTAGAAGAGCACGGGGATATATGGGAGTACAAAGACGATACAAGGGATGGGATTAGATGGGATATGTTAAACAACACGGAATAGTTAATACAGGAGCATATCAATGAGAAAACTGTATAAAAAGGGGAATGACAATACACCGGAGTTATGGGTAAGGTTCCTCGAAGGATAATTACGTTTAACCCAAGGATAAGACAAATTTAATGCCTACGCCTCTTGCCCACGAAAAGGTAATGTGGGCATGAAGTATAATGTTGAGCCTTAACTCTAAGATCCAGGACCAACAACAGCATGATAATCTCATTTCATGTGTAGGAAGTTAAAGATGACCGAGCAGATACAAATTTTACAGCTCCGCTTATAATGCATTTCTAGAGATCTAAGAGTACTCTGGATAGCCTTTTGAATACATTTGGGAAGAAGCCGTCGTTGGGTGCCCCTGACAAGAGGATTGTAACATCACATAACTTACCAGTGAACTTGCCACTAAAGGGCCAAGTAACAGCCAAAAAAACAGTGAGCACAATCGAAACATCGTCGGAGAAAATAAATCTCTGAACCTGATACAAAGGAAAAATAATTGGTTTCAAAGGACAATGTGAACCGGAAGACTTAATACCAATTTTTTCCAAAGCTTCTCTTCCCTTTCAGAGTCAGCTATCAGCAGTGTTTCTTGGCATGCGTTATCCCTCACTCGAGGCACACTTGCTAAGAGAATGATTTTCTTGGCTCAGTTTTATCGCCTTGAGTTGTTTATTTTGCCCACCGCAATTTACTGTTTAGAAATGCGAACTTTTTCTTGTTCTAGTTTAGACTGATTCACACTTTCCCTTTGTACTTGTAAAATTGACGTTTGCTCATCTCATTAATCATTAATAAGGTCAATGTTTTAATTTAAAAAAAAAACAGCAAATAATGAAACTTGTTGGAAAGACGGTCCAAATGAGGATTCAGTGCGGGTTATTTGCATATTTTTGTCGTGTTCAAAAATGAAACAGCTACAAATATAAATTTAAAAATGTTGCAAAAGATTCTAGCCACCGAATATAGAAATAATAATTATTTTCGTTTTATTAAAAAAAATTGAAGGTATCATGAAAATAAGTGATAAAGTGCCAAGAGTTTAACTGTCAAGTGTTATAGAGATACTCGAGTACAAGCTTCTAGACTGATAAAGTCACATAATTGAGTCGACTTCTAGAAGATTGTTTTAAGCACTGCAGATTCATTTAATAATGGCCGAATTTCTGCTACGAGAGAGGAATAATGCCAACTGATCGGAGACGGATAAATAGTCTAGAGATAAATCCGTTGTTCAGACGCCCAATTCAAATTCGTCAGCACTTGATCAGAGGTGCTGATGAACGGGGCGAATTTGGGGCCAAAATTCTACTAAACACCAAATTTATATACAGTATATTATTTTATATCTAGACGCGATTTATCCCTCTTAGAGACGGATAATTCGTCTCCAGTAGAAATTTTGTCAATGTCGCATTAGCAAGATCATCTCTTACTCGGTAAGATCTTTGCATACTGAAACTCTGTCCACCAAAACTTGCATTTTTAATGAACTTCTTTTCTGACAGGGCCTAAAAGGCTGGTTTATGAAATTGCGAATAAATTGCCGTATTAAATCGCCGTTAGTTTTACATAAGGCGAAATGTAAACGCTGCTCGACAAAATTGCCCATGACCTAAGCCGTACAATGAGGTATGCCGAGGCACTGTACATGATTTTAAGAAACATTTCTTTGGGCGGCTCAGCCGTCAGAAAACTACGGAAATACAGAGGAATGCTGCGGCGTTTTGGAACTTCATAAGGAAATCAGATTAGATTGGTCCGAAATATTCGGGACTGTTCTTCAAACTGGGACTTCAAGTGCCTTATTGGCCACTTGAGAATAGGTTTCGTCAGTTTATCAGGAATTTATCGGGAAAGTGAATACACTGTTAATAGAATTATCAGGAAGTTTCAGAAGCTTTTATTTTGAGTGATCAAATAAATAAGACTAGATAGAGGAAGTTTTTTCTAAAACGTTTTTTCTGAAATTTGAGCAACATATGAAACAAATCTAACTGCTCAGACAACATACTTTTTACAAACATAAACTTTCTTTAGTAAAAATTCATTTGAGAAGCTTGCGAATTACATCTCCCTTGCTGGGAAAAGATGAAATAGGATTTTTGCGATTAATTTTTGTTTAATGTATTTTTTTTTGGGGGGGGGGGGGTGGGAGGGATGATTTTTTTGCCCTCTTCATAGTGGCTTTAACTGCAGAGTGACTCCCTTCCCCCCCCCATTCACTCCTCTTCAAAAGTACTTCGGTACATCTGAAAAGCTCCAAAGGGAGTGATTTTAAAATGCATGTGGCCGTCTACCAGTTCCCTTGTTTTAGATTGATCAAAAAAAGGGAGATGAGTTAGTTTTAGACAATCCGGCTCCTTCTAAAAAATGACATTCCGAATGATCTACGCTTGCTGGTCCAAGAGGTCATATTTGGCCTTTTAAACCTTGGGCCATCTAATAACCAGCAGGGTTTGAAAAGGTTATAAAAGAGGTGAGAAATCCCGAGGGCAAGTCGTTCAATTAGGCAACCAAAGATTGAGTCCAGGTGATTACTTTTATTACCACAGCAGATTTCGTGTGCAGTTGTTGTATGGAGTGGAATCATCATGAACTCCCATATACTGATCAATTGGAACTTTCACCACGGCTGCAATTTCTCTTTTTTCGTTTCTTTTCTCTCTTTCTCCCTCTCGCTTCCCTCTCTCTCTCTCTCTTTTGGAACGTCATTTAATTTCCTCAAGTTTAGTTCTCCAGGGTTGTTTTAAAATACATTACGAGTTATAGAAGCACAACTGAAGAATATCAAATACATAATGTCCCCTGAAGACTTCGCGTTATGCACAGAAAAATCAACAACTATCAAACAAGATGTTTGTTTTCAACACTTTTACTGTTTTCCAGTCTTGGTGTCATATGCAAAGTTGATGGTCGTTGTCCCAGTATAGGAGTCAATACTGTAACAGTAGATCACCCCACAGGCCACAAATGCATTTCCCATGGAGCTCATAACTTCTGCAAAATAACATTAAATGGAAACTCGGAGTAAGATAATAATTAACTATATGACCATTTTCAATCAAGTGAGTAATACTGCATAAAATTATGCGCAGGCTGGACGCGTCACGTTCTGATCAACTTGGGCATGAAGTTAAAACTTAACAATTAGACCGATTATTTACGCTTTCTAAGAGAATTTACAACTCAAATGTTGTCTTTTACACTCGTATGGTAAGTGAAAAATTTCAATTAACGAATTTGACTCAAAATTTTCGATCACGCGCGTCATACCAGTTTCGTAAAGTAAAGGAAATGCACAGGAAATTTAGGTCATTGAAGAGAGCTTCTTTTCATGTGGGGTGAAAGTTGAATTGACCGCCTTAAAACCAGAACCCTTCAGTTGCTATAGTCTGGCTTAGAAAGTGTTGGCCTGTATTTAGTTACTAAGATGAATACTTTTGAATAAAAAACTGCCAGAGTGCATGGAGTCACAAATGGTGTCAATTCTCTCCTGATGGTGTTGTGGTGGTGACCCCTATAAACCGTCCGGGGCATCTTTTTTACATGGACACTTTGCGCAAAGGCGAGGATCGATTTATTCCTGTTTTTTTTTTTTTAGTTTCTCACAACTGGAACTGCCCTGACTACAGTATAATGTAACAGAAATGCGGTTTCGCTGCACATTCTTGTCTTGCCCCTATCTCAGCTCGTAAGGTAAGATTGTAATTATAATTATTAAGCATATTCTCACAAAAATCTGAAGAAAAAAACTGTTTAATATTCAATTTTTGTAAATTTCCTTATTATATAGATACTTTCCTCTTGATAAATAATTGTGTCCGTCGTCGTAATTTTTTTTAGAGACAGTCTAATTGACGGGGCCTAATCAACATAAGCTGTTAAGTTTCCTTTAGGCCTCCTCGCTATTACTTTCTCCATTTTTTAAAATCTTTTTTGTTATTGTAATATTATCTGTGTGGCAAATAAATAAGAATACAAAATACAAAGGGGATAGACTGTATTTTCTGGAATAAAAAGCTCCGAGGGTAGCGGTCTTAGCCTGGGTACAGCCGTAAGTCTACTTTTCCCTTTGCTTCATGCTTCAAGATATTGACAAGACGTCTGAATGCAGGCTTGTCTTTTGAACTAATTTTTTGAAGTCACTCCGTATCCAAAAATAAACTGACTCTACCGGCGAATGAACTGACGCTTGTTCAGGAGGTTTTATTTGGCTTTTCGGTATATATTTATCTTCTCCTTCTCCTTCAAGCTCGGGCCTCTTTCATATTCAGTCTTACTCACAGGAGTAAAACGGGAGCCGCTCGACAAAATACCCGCTCTTCAGGCAGAATTTGAGCTAGCTGGAAAAAAAAATGGCTAATTAGCTGGCTGGGAAATCTGAATGAGCGCCTCGCTAGCTGAAAACATGAAAATTTATGCCCGTTCTGACTGGATAAAATGGTATATTTTTTCTCCTGGCAATCGCACTGTAATTTTTTATATGCCGTATTAGAGCGAGTGAAGCAAGTAAGTGCGCGTGAAAATCACCCCACGCGAGCTGTGGAAATGACATTTTTTGCCTGTGAAAACGGAAATTTGTTTGGGTGTGTAAGCAAAACGTCCTGCTGTGAATACCTTGTAAAAGATACACGTAGTGAGAAAATGACACAGTTGAGTCAAGCACCGCTCACCGCTTTGGCTTTAGTCGTTTCGCTGTCGATCCTTTATAGAAAACACTTTTGTGTGTTCGTGTTTTAATATGCCTGTCTGCATATCAGCTACTGGCCTACGTCCAACTTTAAACCTGATGTTAAGGCGGCCAAAAGGTAAGCAGGTACTCAACCGACAGGGTTTAAGAAAACAAAAAAAATGAACAACAAAGGCCCTGAATATACAAGTCGAGCTCTTATATTCCTAGACTTTCACTCAGCTAAACAGGGACTGCCATTGGTTGATTCTTGGTCGCGTGGCCTCGACTAAAATCAAATGTATCCAGATCGTGATACATTTTTACTGGGCTGTCTGTGGCACAGTCCAGTTACAAAATAGCCTTGGTTTTTCCTTCTGGCACAAATCGCACTCTGGCGTGTTCAGCGCGCGCGCAAGATATAAGTGTATGCGTAGAATAGGTCAGCGGACTTCAGCAGAGTAAATTATAAGGTGCTCGAAGCGACTCGAAGCAATTAGAAATCTATCTTCGGTGGGAGCATAAGAATTCCAAAAATACAAATGTAAAAGCTGTTGATGGTAAGCCCACAGTAAAAGTTTTGAAGTGGTATCGTTCATGAACTATTCGAGACCCACTTACAAGCGAACTCTTCCGAGTGAATCTTTTGTCGAGAAACCTTGCGTGTATTAGTAAGCTACCAACTGAGTTAGAAGCGCTAAGAGAATCACTCGAATTAAATGTTAAAACTGAAGTTGTTGGGTAAACATTACGAGTAACTGGAACAGTGAAATTCAACAGTGTTTTTGATCAATAATACAACAGCCTTCAGGGGCACCCAACGAGAATATAGTTCAAAACCACTTCGAACATAGCACTGTTAAACGTATTTTCGTATTTATCCCCTAAAAATTTTTCATCTGTTCGGATTTCCTAGCTGAAAGTCTGGTGATCCTAAAATTATAGCGATCAAAACTTACCTTTTCGAAAATTTCAGCCAGAAAAAAGGCTCCCGAAAATTCTAGATTACCTTTTGGGGGTAAAAATCCGTTAAAAATGGGCAATTATACCATTTTTTAGATGTCCGAAAATCCTAGGAGAGGCAGGCGAGTAAGAAATTTTACAACAAATGTTCCGAAAATTCTAGATATCAAATCGTCTTCCGAACAGATATTTTCCGAAAATTGACGTTGGGTGCCCCTGAGCCTTATAGAAGAATTCAGTACAGGCAGGTACAAAAGTCGGACCGGATCAACTCGGACCGCCAGTCCGGGTCGGATCAACTCGGATCGACTCGGACCAACTCGGATCGAATAAAAAAGTAAAAATTAAATAAAATTGGACTCGGATCAACTCGGAGCAATCAAAAAAATTAAATTAAATCAGCAAAACTGAAAGTTTAACCCATTTGGAGGGTAAAAAAGGCCAGATCATCCTTTTTTTCTCCGTGGCTTTCAGGCGCCATTTTGTTTTACTAGTGCCAGTTCCTCTCGGACCATGTTATAGGTTGCGTTACACGACGCGCTCTGTTTCACAGATATGGCTTCTGAAACTTAATTTTAATGATACACTAGTGAGCAGCACACATACATTTCCAGTGAACATTTTCAACTTGGAAGGAGGAGAAACTATGCTCGCCCGGGACAAAGGAAATTTCCATGCCCCAGGCAAGAATCGAACTCGCGACCCTCCGGTTCTGTGGTTGGAGTCCGATAAACATGTAGCATTCGGAGGGTCGTGAGTTCAATTCTCGGCAAGGGTACGAAAATTTTCGTTGTCCCGGGCGAGCATGATTTCTTCTCCTTCCAAGTTGAAAATGTTCACTGGAAGTGTATATGTGCTGCTCACTAGCCTATCATTAAAATTAATAAAAATAAAAATAAAATTAATTTACGCAACCACGAGTTCGTAACAACAAAACAAAATGGCGGGTGAAAGTTGAGTGATACCGACTGATTTTATTTTTCTTTTTATAATCCCAGTTGTTTTTTCTTTTATGATCCGAGTTGATCCGAGTCCAATTGTATTTTATTTTTATTTTTTTTTTGGATCCGAGTTGGTCCGAGTCGATCCGAGTTGATCCGACCCGGACTGGCGGTCCGAGTTGATCCTGTCCGACTTTTGTACCTGCCTATTCAGTACTTCAAGCACTAGCTTTTGGGTAACAATATCCTTGCCTTTAATTTTTGAGTTGATTTCATTGATTTTATCTTTCTTTATTTTTATCATCATTTATGCACCTGTTGTAATCGCGCTTTTAGTGATCAATCATCGTATGTCGTATGAAGATGTTTATACAGAGGCTGTTGTTATTTCAATGTTTAAAGAATGATATGTGTGTTTCTTGCGTGATCGTAAGCCTAGTCCTTTTGGACGCATTTCCCTACCCTTTCATATACTTCAGCTAGAGAAATCTCTACCCTTTTTTATACCTGAGGCTTAAAAAAGCTACCCCTTTCGAAAAAAAATTACCGCAAACATTTTTCCGCAAAAATTACTCAATAGTAAATAGATAAATATTCTCTTAAATTCAACTTAAATTCGCTACACAAAAACACATAACTAAGAAATCGTGTCGGTTCAATTACAACTTGCCTCTTTCATTCAGAAACAAAACGGTATACAATGAATTACTGGTTTTACACAAGGTTCCCATTATATTACCTGTAGTACTGTTTGAAAATATGTACCGTATTTCTATTGCACCCTGATTGCACGTACTTAACAAGAACGAAAATATTATCAATGCTGGCTACTGGTTCCCTGCTAGTAGAGGTCTCTCATTTTTCCTCTCATCTTTGCCTCGTTGTGAGAGACCTCTGCTAGCAGGGAAGGTACTGGGTACTTTTTGAAAATCGCAAAAAATTAATTCTCAGCGAGAAAAACCAATGTGTCCTAATCGCAAAAATTAGTTTCCCCGAAACAGAAAAAATCACCAATCCGCAAAATAAACTCCCGCAAAATTTTCGTGCCACACGGTATACCCACCTAGCTTGCTTTGTATGGGCCACCAGTAACATTGGAATTATCAATCATCTATTTATAGTCTCAGTTCAAACAGTTCAATGAGACCCGTGGGTTGGAGTGGCGTCCGGGATGGGAATGGGTTTAGCCGGGTTACTTCTTCCTTTCATACACTGTCAGCTATCTGTTGTGGTTAACTTCTCGTTTTCATACAATACATTGTTTCTATCTAGTCTAGGCTTTATGGCAGCCCAGTATACACCTTCTGGTGTCTAGTTCTTTTAAAGACAATGTACCCCGCTCGGGCTACATTACAGCCATTACAGCACGCGATCAAAGCATGGTGGAAAGTGGCGTGATAGAAAAAAAACACTGCCAGTTTTCGTTTTCGTGAATAAACACAACAACACAAACACGAAGCCTCAAGCTAAAAAGCAACGATTTTTAAAGTTATCCCAGAGGTTCCCAGAAGAAAAACGGAAGCTAGTGGAGGAAAAAGATGCAGATAATATAAGGAAAGTACTTTGTAAATCATTCTTTGAGCGGTTTTGAGAATTAAATTTGTGTTGTTATAAGTACCGAGTCGACTGTTTTGGTTCGCTCAGGTTATTCTTTTGTTGCTATTAAAGTGAAAGTCTAGAAATGTAACAAAACACTTAACATCAGATCCCTTGGGAAACCAGTTAGTTTTGTTTTCCCTCGAGTCCTGATGAAACTAACTGTTTCCCTCGGGATCTGACGTTAAGTGTATAATATCCCCGTCAATCAGTGGAGTCCCTACCCGCCTCCCCCCAAACTGAATGGGTTCATTTTATCAAAGCTTTCATATGCAGTATATGGATCTGCAGTTGTTGCATTAGGAGCCAACAAGATGTTTATTTGCCGTATACTTTGTCAAGTGGCAACGTAACGGAGTTGATTTTGTTTTTTTCTTCTCTTTTCTTGAAACATTGTCTATGATAAGCGTGTTAATCTCTAGAGTTTTCCTGTAATACACCACGAGCTACACAAGCATAACGAATAAACAAGTACATAAGGTCCCCTGAAAGTCCTGAAATCCTCGCCAGTCGTTTCTTGCATCGTCGTTGCTAAAGAAAACAACAACAGGCAACAAGCAAGATGTTCTTTTTAACCAAAAGTTTATTTCATTAGTCGTCTAACAACTTCTAACCGCTACAGCAGTTAAATGAAAGCGGCCCTTATTGCAAATTTATTCAAGCCCATCACCAGCTGATGAAATAATTAACCTAGTCAGTGTTTCTCAAAAGTGATGGGATAAGTGACCAAACGCCTGTTGTCCCAGGCGTACAGCACTCTTTCTCTGGGGTTGTAGGCCACCATGGAGCCGTACTGATTGGTGAACTGAATGTTGGGGTTCCACTGTTGTCCAGTCTTAGTATCGTAAGCAAAGTTGATTGTCGTGGACTTTGAGTTATAGCTGTCGATACAGTAGATCACTCCACAGGACACAAACGCATTTCCCATGGAGCGCATTGGTTCTGTAAATGAATAGAAAATTGTGGTGCATAGCGTTGAAATTTTACAGAGTAGACAGAGTAGATACAGGTCATTTAAAACTTAAACAAAGAGAGTTACGGATAAAAGTAAATGATAACCACAGTCACGCAATAAATGCATTTCCCGTGTTTTTTTTTTTTTTATCTTTTCTATAAAAAGAAGAGAACATGCCCAAACCCTGAAACATAAGACAAGGGGTACGATAAAGTTCATTATTTTAAAGAGAAAGGAATAAGTTCTTTTGTCTCTTGTTAATAACGCAACCTTAACACGGTTACTAACCTATTTTTTAAAAAAATAGAAGGATTATAATAAAGAAAGTTCAACGCGTTCTTTTAATAAAGAAAAAAAGCAATTAAAATAAATTTACCTACCTGTAGACAGAGCGTAAGTGTGGGTTACTGCATTTTTAGACACATCAATTTTATATGCGTACAGTCGGTAGCTGTTGCCCGTATCCCCCCACAGTGCCCACAGTCCCTGTTCATCAACTGCCAGGTCTACCGCACAGTAGCCTCCACACCACTGGTAGCCGTTCTTTCGCGGCGACAAACCACTTAAGGTTATCTGGGCATCAACTCTCTCAGTATGGAGATTGTACTTGACGATGTAGGATGAACTTTCTCTGTCAGTCAATTGACAAGACAAGAATGTTTTGCGCACAGTGTATTTTTCCTTTATTTTTAATTATCAGTCATACACGACTCTTCCTCAATGTAGTGATAAGTAGTTCACAGCATTGCTTATGGTGGTGTACACTTGTATTGCGTACGTTTCTTATGATTACTCTTAATCCAGAATTTTTGGGTTCAAAATTCGTTTTTCTATTTCTTTCCACAACAACTAAATAAGGTAACTTTCTTAACGTAAAAGTTTACACTCGTTAGCCGTGATAAGAGACATAAGAAACTGTATTTCTTAACTTATTCTTCTGAATTTTGGTCTGTAAGGAATTATGATGTATCACTCTTACCTGTTGTAGTACAGGTATGGTCCATACACTACTGCATCTGTTCCATCATAGTTATAAGGCAGTTTGTAGGTCTTTCGGGTTATTCCTGCTTTGAACGTGTCCATGTTTTGAAATTCCTCAAGCACATTTGTTGAACCATAGGACTTCATGACGAATATGGTCTCGGCACCCATGATACCGAGCGGGTCTTTCATCCAGGCGCCCTGAGTATAATAACGAGCATTGTGCGTCACAGGCTTTCCAACCAATTTGATGTTGGTACAGCTATCTGCAATTAAAGAAAATTTCAGTTTAAACTTACTGTTATGGTGACAGCAACACTGAGGCATAGAATCGTCAACCACCATAAGAAAGATGTCCGTGAGTCATTTTTTGTTGGTATAAGCACACTTTAGCTCACTCATTGCTTGCGGTGTAGTTTTTGGCTTCTTTCGTTTTTTTCTCGTATATTCTTGCATTATTTTTTTTCTCACCTTTTCTTTTTCGTTTTTGCACTTACACGTTCAGCCTTATCTTCCTATTTACTGATTATTTTCTACGTTGTAAAGAAATTGTACGTGCTTAGTTAAATTGTCTTGCCGATGTCAGTATTTTATTTATTAATTAGATAGCATATTTTTAAAGGTGATCCTATTCATAATTGGCTTCCTTGGGTTCCCTCGCCTCATCGTTTTCTTAATTTTATGTATATATTTAACTATTGTATCAGTGGCAAAATGATAATAAAATAATAAATCAATTCTTTATAGTACGAGATCACACAATTGATTGCACGTGCAAAGGGATAAAAAATATTTAAAAAGTTAAGTACTCTTTTAAAACGCAAAGTGGTACTTCTGTGAATTTAAATCAAAGCTCTTCCTAACTCTCACTCGCCTAAGTACACGTATACTTCATCCTGTTTAGTAACAATGTCTTGAGTGATATTATGACTGTTTTTAGGTGATTCTGGGCATCGCGGCATCGCCTCATATAAGATGTTGTAAAGAGTCACTCACAACGTTTGTTATGTTCTCGAAATATCAAGGCTGTATGCACAGTAAGAACGGGCCTCCATTTGAAACTCTCAACTACACTTCCCCGGGGGGAGGGGACTCCCCATATGAAAGGGGTGGGGATGTTCGTCGTCTCGCTTAGGGGTATAAATTTCGGATTTCGGTCTCTCTTAGGGTGTTCTGGGCAAAACGTTATCATATTTAGCCGTGAAGGTCTTGTTTAGGGTTGCACGCGAAAAAGTATAAAAATATATATATTGACTGTGTTTTAACATGGTCTCTTTTAGGGGTCAAAAAAAGCTTGGGCCCCGCGCAGATCGGTCTCCTTTAGGGGTTTAATTCAAAATTTCCGACGAGCATCCCCACCCCTTTCATATGCGGAGTCCTCCCCCCTCCGGGTACACTTCCCCTTAAGTCTTCAAACAACCCACTTTTGAAATTTTAGTGTTTTATGTACAGTGAAGTGATAGTGATCTTAGCGGTCCACCTTTTTATTAAAATGGTTTTATAATAAAACCGATTTTAAACGCCCGTTCGGCGTGTCTGATGAACAGAAGGACACTAAGATGTAGTCATTGAACACCTCCGGCTTTACTGACAAAGTTAACATCAACTGTTTGATCTCGCTCCCATTTGCAGTTCCTAGACTTGGTAATTGGGACCGTCACAATTCGCGCATGATGTGTCTCATAGAATTCTTTTTGCGTGGTTGATAACCAGTACTAACGCTATTGGTGATGAAAAACCTTGTTTGGATGACGAACGAAAGAAAAGCAAACCTTTCTGAAGAATATAAACACTCTCCTTGGCTTTGTCCAGATCATGCTGCTCATTGATGATCATCTTCAGCAACTGAAAATGTGAAACGGATGAGCGGATCATTAAGACAGCTGTCATTTAGAATTAACCATAGATGAGTATATTCCCAAATGCCCTCAACATAAAAAAAAACAACTTATTATCAACATTAAAAAAAAATACTTCGAAAAAGTGAAACGGCCTGCATGGCTGTAGCGCGAGACACATGAAATGTTATTACCGTGCTGAAAAGTCAGTGAGGAGGCCTAGGTGGGGTAAATTCCGATAAGTGATAATAAGGCCTGGAAACTTAAGGGAATAAGGTAGATGCCGTTGAGAAGGCGACAATAACAGTTGAGTTTAATTGAAACTGCAACGGCAAATATGACTTTGCCTCCAAAAAAACTATGCGCAAAACGTGACAGAAACTTTCCCCCAACCCACTCCCTACAACGTAAAGAGGCTCTTCACTGTAATAAATAAACTTTAACTACAGTATATGAAGAAGAAAGAAATAAGTGTTACAGCTCATAACACCACTAACAGTAGTACTCGAAGTGCTATGTAAATTTAATATTTAAAAATAATTTACGACTTACATGTTTCTTTGCCAGCTCAAGAGCAAGGTCTTTTATTGATAACTTCGTCGAATGAGGATGATGAGAAGATCGCTTGCTCCGTGGTTTTACCGAGGAACTTCCGAGACCGTTGTCCTGCAAATTCATTAGAGGTATTATCAGAAGAGAGATACAAGGAAGTAGAGAGGATATGTAAGAAACCATAGGAATATATAAGAGTGCAAGGACCATACAAGGGAGTAGAGGGTGTAACTAGAAAAGAACGGGGATATATGGGAGGACAAAGGCGATACAAGGGCAGTAGAGGGGATACGTAGAAGGGCACGGGGATACGTGGGAGAACAAAGACAATACAAGGGAGTAGAGGGAATATGTAGAATGGTAGGGGGCTAATTCATATTGAGTAGAAGGAGAATATAAGTGAGAAGACTGCATGAAGATGGGAATGGGAATACACGGGAGTAATTGGCAAGGTTCCTCGAAGGATGGTTAAGTTGGTTTAATTCAAGAATAAGACAAACTTTATAACTAGGCCTTTCGTCTACGAAAAAGTAATGTGAGCATAAAATATCAAGTATTGTTGTGCTATCACTCTGAGATCCAGTAAGGACAACACAACATGAACTTAAGTATTCTAAGTAAAAATCAATCGCGGTGTGAAATTTTAATCCTGGATTTGCGTTCACCGGCCGTTTCAGAAACCGGGCCCCAGTAGGAAGAATAGTAGAACAAGGATATATACACGGGGAACATGGACTACATAGGGGATACAGGGAGGTTTTGGAGGGAAAACAAGGAGAAACCTGGTGCTAGGGAGGGACAGGAGGGTACAGGCGATATAGGGTATAAAAGGGGGACAATAGGACAATTGCATAATGGCATCATTTGTTAACTTAACAGTTAGCAGAGTTCTTCAGCTTTGTTGTTTTCATTGTAAAATTAGGGTTATTGATTCTTATAACAATCAGTGGGCTTGACAAATTTAAATAGAAAAGCAAAAGCGAAATGAATTCTGGAAGTTGTAGTCAAATGATGTCATCGTGAAAATAGCCTATCAGGAAACTGACAAGGGGGTAATAACATCACATAACTCAGCAGTAAACTAACCAGTAAAAGGACAAGCAAGAGGAAAAGTAGGGAACACGATCGAAACATCTTCAGAGAAAATCACTCTGAATCTGCAAAGGAAAAATAATTAGTTTCGAAGGACAATGTGAAGTCTAAGACTTAAGGCTTATTTTCTTACCAATTTCTTCCAAAGCTTCTCTTCCCTATCAGGGTCTATCAGCAAATTTTCTTGATCCGCCTCACTTGAGGCACACTTGCCAAGTGAATGATTTTCTTGGCTGAGTTAACCTTTTTATTGCCTTCAGTTGTTTGTTTTGTCCACCACCATTCATTGTTTAAAAATGCGAACTTTTTCTTGTTCTAGTTTAGACTGATTAACGCTATTTAGGCATTAACGAAACGCACTTATTCGCGCGAAACTTGAGATCGCAACGCGGTGAAGTCGGTGCTGGAGAGATGGACGCAACCTGCGTAGCTGGTGGTATTAGTGGGGGAGTTACTTTTTGGCGTGGGAGCCAGTCAAATTGGGATTTTCCCCGCTCACTTCGCCGAGAATCAAGAATCCCGCCAGTTACGCAGGCTGGACGCGTCACGTTCTGATCAACTTGGGCATGAAGTTAAAACTTAACAATTAGACCGATTATTTACGCTGTCTGAGAGAATTTACAACTGATGATGCTGACTCAAAATTTTCGATCACGCGTGTCATACCAGTTTCGTAAACTAAAGGAATTATACATAGGACATTTAGGCCATTGAAGAGAGCTGTTATTTTCTCATAATTTTTGAATACTAAAAAAGTTGTTTTGAACACGCATATCGACAAAAGGACTTCTTGATTTTGACATTTTGCGTCCTCAATATAATTCGTGAGTAGCCAGTGGGGGAGATATTATTATTATTATTATTTTTGAAAGTAATTTATATTGTATTTATGTTTAGATCAGTTAGAAAATTGTTTTGTCTGTCCATGACAGATAAGCATAAAAATAAGAGTTTATGCAAATAGTTTTCCACCAAAGTTCAAAGCGTCCCCAACGTATTTAATTATTTATCTTTGACCTTGTTTGGCCAATTTTTGTGTTCTGAGTGTGCTTAATTTTTTCCTATACGAAACTTTTGAATTTTACATTTTAAACAAACAAGTTCATCGATTAATAGTAAAAGCAGGCTGTTGCCGAAATTTGTTTTGATTAGCTACTAAAGCGAGGTCATAGCAGAGGGCGTCTTTAAAGACACCGTCCTCCGTTTTCAGTAATTTTCATTACTTATATTGCATGAATTACCACTGCGACGATCATATCTTCCTTAAAAGTGCCGTAATTTTTTTCGTGTTAATTTGCAAATGCTTGAATTACATTTACCATTGCGACGATCATATCCTCATTTTAAAAAAGGAAGTTTTAGCGGTTCATATGTAGCCCCCAACGTCGATCTCGGTGATTCACTTTACCATGCATTTACAGTAAAATAACGATATAGATAGAAGAATCTGTAGCTCAGTGTGCCCAATGTATTGTCAGGGCGTTTTCTTTGGAGTGCGCATTATGACGTTCTGCTCGCATAACGCCATGTTGAATCATAAAAAATAGACGGGAGTTGGCCCCCACTTACTCTATCTTCTGTTTTCGCCCTAAGCGATCTATTCCAAGGGATGCTGCTCTCCCCAGTTGCAATCTTTCTCAGCAACAAAATCAAATTCAAGATGGCAGCCACGGCATTACGAACATAGGCAACACAAAGATAGCAAGCAGCTTTTGCCCGCTCCCAAAAATACAGCTGCATTGCAAGCTATCTGAGAAATAAATCAGTCTCCCGAATAAAGGCCCGCTTCTTTTCGTTTGGCGCTGTAGCGTGCATGTCAGCTTCAAGGTCCAGTATTTTTTTGAAGTTATCCGCTGACAGTTTACTCGTTTTCAAATGATCGCAGGCTAACGTTTACTTTTTCTTGAAAGTTGTTTACTTTGACAGCTGAAGCTGACAGAGTTTTGAGTCAACTTGTGATGTTTTTAACTGTCTTCTTCCACTGGATGTAAAAAAACCTCTGTTTGACTTCGACGTACTTTCAGTACAACGGCAAACACTACAAACAGTTACATTTTTTATTTTTTTTTTTATTTTTTTTTATTAACAGAGATCTTTATTACCACTACATCACTTACAACACTTTCACTACAAAATTTAAGGTTACAAAAAATTACAATTAAGAATTAAGATTCCAACGATTAATACAACATACACTGCAACCAGGCTTGCTTCACGCATACGTAGATTAGATTATAATCATTTACAGTAAGGAGAGGAGAGGCTTCCATTGTGAAAGAAATTTTGCTTTTTGTCCTTTGGAATAAAAAATCGATCTTTGTACAATTAACTTGTCTTTAACGAATTCAAGAAAGTGATCAAAGCTTGGGGGTTTAATTTCGCTCCTTTGCAGGAAGATATGTCTCTTGCCAAGAAGGATATAATAGTTAAGGATTTGCCTTTTAGGATCTTCGGGATTATAGCCATACATTATACTTAAGTCATCAAATAGCAAACATTCACCACTGTGAGTTTTCCACCAGCTAATTACTTCAAACCAAAACTTTTGAATTACTATACAGTTAACTAGCATATGGGAGAGCGTTTCTAGGGAATCACAATGTATGCAGAAAGGAGAGTTTACGATTTTCATTCTGTGTAACAGAACCCCATGTGGAAGAATATTATGAACAATCTTATATTGAAATATGCTTAATTTTGTTTCTTTAGTTATTTTAAATGGAAGCATATAAATAGAACTAAGTTTGGAACTGTCCAATCCTTGCCTGCATAGTCGAAGGCTAGCCAACGGTTCTACAAATTTCCTTTGAATAAGTATATTGCGAACCTTCTTGCTAGTAACCACGTTAATTTCCTTAGTTGTATTTTGTTCTATATCTTGATTGTTCATGATAAATCCCGGTCTCAAAGCGCACTTCCATCTATAAGGTATAGCTGATATTAAACCAAATAACTTAGTAAAAGGCGCCTTGAGGCCAGTTTTTAAAAGAAACTTATTAAGTGTGAGGAATCTGTTTTTTTCATCTAGTAGGTCTTTAATTCTAAGTATACCAGCTTCATGCCATTCTTTCCAATATACTGATTTACCGTCTATTAAAATATGCTTATTATTCCATAAGATTACATTCTCAACACAGATTTCATTGTCCGAAGTTTGCTCTCGGACTTCCGCCCAGGTGTTAAGAACATCAGCGTAAAAGATTGGTAAGTTGTTTAGGCCTAGAAATTTTACATCATAATCACAATCAAAAATAAATGGCCCTCCAACATTTTTCAAATAAAATAAAGGAATTAACATCCACTGATCCTCTACACCATTCTTCATTCTTTGAACCCAAGCACTTTGTAACGACTTGGATATAGTCTCAAATTCTGGTAAATCCAGCCCTCCTCTTTCTTTTGGACCTATAAGAGTATCCCTTTTTATCTTTGGTTTCTTGTTATTCCAGACAAAATCTGTAATCAATCTATTAGTGATATCTATATAATGAGGCGGTGTATGTATGCACGAACTTACAAAGATAAGTTTCGATAGCCCTAATGTTTTGGCGATTGTTATCTTGCCATAAAGTGAGAGATCTCTTTGAGACCATATATTAAACAGCTTTTGAATTTTACATATCTTTTGTGAAAAATTTTCCTGTTCGCAAAGTTTTAGATTGTAAGAGAATGATATCCCTAAGGCGGAGATAGGCCTTTGTGGCCACTGAACTCCAAATAGTGTATCAGTCCTATTTGGGTTTTTTCCAAGCCACATTGCTTCAGATTTACTTTGGTTAAGCTTTAAACCGCTGCAATCTTTAAATAGGTCTAATAACTCTAACAGTTTCCCAAGCGACTCTTTATCTTTGCAAAAGGAGGTGGTGTCATCGGCATATTGAGATAATTTTATTTCTTTGTTTAGGACTCGAATTCCCTTTATATGTTCATCAGCTCTTATTGAGCAAGACAGTAATTCTGCGGCTAAAATGAACAACAAGCCAGACAAAGGGCAGCCTTGTCTTACTCCTCTCTTTAAAGTAAATGACTCGGAGGCGAAGCCGTTGTTTATTATGCAGCTAGAAATGTTTGTGTACAGAGTTTTCACCCAAGTCTTAAAGTCGGGTCCAAATTGAAAGGTATCTAGAGCTTTAAATAGGTACTCCCATTCTAAACTATCGAATGCTTTTTCAAAATCGATGAATAAAGCAATTCCCTCTATGTCCTGGTCAACGGTGAAATTGAGGATGTCGCTTATAAGTCTGATGTTTTCACCGATAAATCTTCCCTCTACGTAACCAGTTTGTGTGTTATTTATAACTGCCGATAGAACCTTTTTTAGTCTGAGAGCTAAAGCTTTAGAGGCAATCTTATAATCCACATTTAAAAGTGAAATAGGTCTCCAATTTTTAAGATACAATAAATTTTTGTTCTTTTTTGGAATAAGACGTATGATGCTTTGTCTTTGAGAAATTGACAGCTCACCTTTATGGAATCCATAATTAAAACTGTTTACCATTATCTTGCCTAATTGACTCCAGAAGAAGCTGTAAAATTCGGCAGTAAAACCGTCATTGCCAGGGGATTTGTTTTTTTGGAAACATTTTAAAGCATTCCAGCACTCATTCTCCGTCAGCAAGCCTTCGCAATTCTTTCTTTGTTCATCATTCAGCTTTTCTACCTTGTCATTATCGAAGAACACTTTGAATTTAGGATCGTTTATTTGAGGATTTTGCGAGGAATATAAGGATTGATAAAATATTTTTTGTTCTTTTAGGATTTCCTTTGGGTCCGTGATACTGCTTCCGTTTTCTTGTATAAGGCTGGTAATGCATTTATTTTCATAATTTCGTCTCTCAAGATTAAGAAAATATTTCGAACTTCGTTCGCCGAACTCATGCCAACGGGCCTTGGAGCGCACACATGCTCCTCTTGCCCGGTCGTAGGAAATCTTATCCAATTCGTTCTTAACTTTAATGTATCTCTGGACGGCTTCTGCTGATGGGCAGTTTTCACCCATATTTCCCAGTCTTGAGTCTTCCTGTACGAGATCTTTTTCATAATCTTTTTTCATTTTAGCTTTTTGTTTTGAATAACTAATTGTGAACGCCCTTATTTCCATTTTAATCAACTCCCATAAGAGTCCGTGATCTTCAAGATCCTGATACTTGTTTATAAAGTGCGGAATTTTAAACATTAATTTTTCTGCATATTCATCATCTTCTAAGAGGGAGGAATTGAATTTCCAGAATCCAGGACCTCTTGGGTATTTCTCATTAATTGGCAATTCCAACGTCACTAAAGAGTGATCGCAATGTGCAGCGTGCTTGATTTCACATTTCTGCACGGGGGAATTTTGTAATAGTTGACGGGCTATTAGCCAATAATCTAATCTGCATTTTATTTTCAAGTCAGATGTTCGCCAAGTAAATTGTTTTTCTTCTGGATGTAGCGTTCTCCATACGTCGTCTAAATCCAAAATACACATCAGTTGCTCGATCTCGCTGGCGACATTCCTTCTTGACGAAACATCACGTCCTCCTTCTTTATCGGTTTTGGAAAGAGGGCAATTAAAATCGCCACCTACTATAATGTTGTCGTTGGGAAACTGTTCAAGTAAAGATCTGAGTTGTTTAAAAAATATAATTTGCGCGTTATCATTATTGGGTGCGTAAATATTGGCACAAATAAATTTCTGATCATCTATAGAAAACTGCAGGATAAGAATCCTGCCGTTTTCACAACAAATTTCATTTTCTACTAGCACTTTGAGTCGAGGATTAAACAGAATTGCTACTCCTTTGCTGTGTTTACTACCATGACAGAAGTACACTTTACTACCCCACTCGTTACTCCATAATTTTTCTTGGTCAGTAGAGCTATATGTCTCTTGCAAGAAAATTATTGAGTACTTGTTAACGTGCAGTTGCCGAAAAATAGCTCTTCGTTTTCTTGAACTATTTAAACCCCTAACATTTAACGTAATAAAAGTTAACTTATTCATATTAACGAATAAATATCGATATCTTAATAGTTTCACAATACAGAAGCCTTCTTAAGCTAAAGCCTGGAGAAAACATTACATCACTTACAACATAAAAACGAAAATTACCTTTTATGAAACAAATTAAAGGCATTGCCTGTGAAGTTCTTTTAACTCCAACAATGGGTAGAATGTGAGATTAAAGTTGTTGTTGGTCAGTATCACTCCGACGGCGTTGCTAGGTTAACTCTTTGCCTCTTCCATTTCATGGCGTAGTTTTGCTAGTTCTTCTGTTCCTACGATTCTGTGACGGCCATTGGCATCGACATATTTGAGTATTGCAGGATATGCGATGTAGACTTTCCGGTCGTCTCCGAGTTTCTTCTTTAGAAACTTTCTGTAGGGCACGAGCTCTTGCCTCCGCCGTTGGGTTTTTTTGGCGAAATCCTCACTTATACCGATGGCATTTCCGTTTAACGGGTTATCCTTTAGACGAGCGGCGGCATTCCTTAGTACCTTCATCTTATCCGTGTATCGAAGAAAAGCGACGTGCATTGGTCTGGGACCCTTTTCACCAGCAGAAGGCGTTTTGCTTGGCGTGCGGTGTGCCCTCTCCAGCTCAACATGGCCACATAACGTTTCAAGGCCCATATGCTGCGTAATAAAATCCTGTACAAAAGAGATGCAATCTCCTTTTTCGGCTTTCTCTGGTATATTGTAGAAGACTAAGTTGTTCCTTCTTGACCTGTTTTGTAATTCTTCGATTTCATCCTTCAGCGCATCGACAGTGGCGTTATCTGCTTTTGAGTCTAAATCCGTTTTTACCTTCTGCAGTTCTGCTGTCATAGAGTTAAGTCCTCTTTCCATGTCACCAACGGTATTTTCAATCTTCAGCAGTCTTCCGTTTATTTGTTCAAGCACGTCTAGCTTCTTTAGCTTTTCGTGTATGCTTTCCAAGATGGCGGCGCCGGCCTCATGTTTATGTGGTGGCGTTCTTTCATCTTCACTGCTTAAGCATGCCACTTGTCTCGCTCGCTTTTCGTTGGGCATAACGGAAAGGAAAAGCAAAGATTCTCTAAATAGTTTGAGGCTGATTTGGCTAATTTCCTGAAACTGATATAGTGAAACGGCAAGGCAGCGTCGGAGCGACAAAAAAACACGACTACTCCATTTGGCGCCCAGTCCCAGTCCACAAACAGTTACATGGTACAGCTATGGGCTCTCCAGTTTCTGTTGTTGTAGCAGAAATTGTCATGCAAAACATCGAGGAACAAGCCCTAGCTACCTACAGGCGAACTGTACCTCTTTGGTTACGTTACGTTGACGACACATTCACCGCCGTACACAAACACGGAATCGACTATTTTCACGAACATCTTAACAGACAGAACGCGGACATACAGTTTCACCAAGGAGATCGAAGAAAATGGTAAGAGACCTTTTCTAGACTGCTTGGTCACTCACGACCTACAACAAACTAAAAACGACTATTTACAGAAAACCGACACATACCGACCGATTACTAGACCAGTCTTCGTACAACCCGACCTCTCACAAGGCTTCTACTATCCGGACTCTGACGAGACGAGCGCAACTAGTTTGCGACTCACCTGACAGCTACAAGACGAGACTGATTATCTTAACAACGTTTTTTGTAAGAACAATTACAACACGGACTTTGTTAGACGGAACCGCTCACAGTAACACTGATTCCAACTCTCAGACCAACTCTGGCCCTGTTACGACAGCGACTATACCGTACATCAGAGGCACCTCTGAAACTATTGCACGTATATTACAACCTTACAATAGACGTGTTGCGCACAAACCGATAACCACTTTACGGCGACTGCTTACTAATGTCAAGGACAAAGACAAACCGGAGGACAGACAGGGAGCAGTATACAAGATCAAATGCAGCGACTGCCAGGCTTCTTTACATTTGTGAAACCGGCAGAAACCTAAGCACGCGACTGACCGAACACAAACGCGCGACGAGGAATGGTGACGTCAACAATCACATTGCTGAGCACCATTCAAAGACGAAACATCAAATTGACTGGGACTCTGCGACATATATAACGTATTTTACAGACTACTATCAACGTCTTACTTTAGAAAGCTGGTTTACTAACTTAGAACAAACGCCACTGAATTCGAACTGAATCGTAGCCAACAGTTACCAGCGCCGTACAAACGACTTATTGACGAGATCAAGCAAAACTAACTACGAGAGAACAACTGGAGAACTGACAATTTGACTAACAATAAACGACTGTTTAACTGTGACAATAGACGGATCGAAACGCACCAATCACTGATTGCGAGTCTTCATGGCCAATAACATCACGGCTTAAGTGACAGACGACCAATAACATCGCGACATAATTGACCAATCAAATCAATAACCAGAGTATAATACCATCAACTGACGTGATACAACTCACTCTGACTCTGAAGATGACTACCGCACAGGTTGTCGAAACGTCAGTCACTGTCAACAACAACAGTCCTATTCAGGACTACGTTCAGCCGGACGATCAAACTCAACCTTTGAAATAACTCCAGGGTTCAAACCTTTCACAATAACAATAGAGTACTAAAGTGTGACGTCACAAAAATGAAATTTCTGAAATTATGGGATTTGTCAGGACATTCTGAAAGAACAATGTCCAAGAGGCCTACTTGCCAAAAATAAGCATTTCGGGGCAAATTGTCTCTGAGATCGTAGCCCAGTTATGCTTAGAAAACTCCATAAAAACCCTTCTACTTTTTTGGGGGGCGACTCCCCCCCCAAAAATTAGAAGGGTTTGTATGGAGTTTTCTGAGTATAACCGGCTAACATCTCAGAGACAATTTGCCCGGAAATGCTCATTTTTGGTAAGTAGACCTCTTGGACATTGTTCTTTCAGAATATCCTGACAATCCCATAATTTCAGAAATTTCATTATTATGACGTCATCACTTTAGTACTGTGGTATTTGATTTAAACATTGGCATTTACATTACATTTGGAGTGATAAGTCAAATATGTCTCCAAAAAGGTTCTGAATGTTGACTTATCTTATTTGCCCAATTGTGCATAATTTTTTCATAGATTTTAGCAAATAAGAACCTGTTCCAAAATTTAGCTTAAACAGGTTTTTAAAATCCAGGTTAAACGTTCTTAATCGCGGGGTTTAACTGTAATGTGAACGCCAGCTCCTTATTTGATTTGGAAGAAAAGTCCCGTTTCTCGTTTTCGTGTGGGGTGAAAGTTGACCACCGTAAAATCGAAAAATTTCTGGTGCTAGTCTGGCTAGTGTTGGCCTGTATTTAGTAACTGAAAATACTTTACAAAACTGTCAGTGCATTAAAAACAAAAAAGCAACACGCGATAAAAAAGATGTTCAAGTTCTTTTTAACCACTTTTATTTAATTAATCATCTCAGCGCTACAGCAGTTTATATTAATGACAAAACGAGGCTAGATCACCATTTATCGGTTCAGATGACACTTCTTCATTAAGCCTTAGACCGTTGACCGAATAGACGGCCGACAAAGGAAAAAAGACAACAATTTCAGTCGAGGTCGGCCTCTAAACTGGCCTCCGCTAGAAATTTAGCTGTTGACATTATTCTGTGACAACTCTTCAATTTAATTGGCCTTTAAATTTTTAGCGTCCAAACATTTGCACCATGAAAAGGTTTTATCAAATCATGGCGTACGGAAAATAAGCTCTGTAATTTACTACTTACAAACTATATTGGCAGCAAGGTTTTGACTGTGAGTGCGTCGTATAATGAAGCTGGTTTATTCAGTGCCATTGCATTTGTTTGTTTCTTGAGTCAAAGTAAAACTCGCGCGCTTTCTGTGAGCTGCCCCGTCTTCTCATTGTCTTTATATTAATACCAAAGCGTCCCTAATAAGCATTTTTATCAAGCCCAACACCAGCGGATGAAGTAATCAATCTAACGCTCCTCAAACGAAATGGGATAAGTGACCAAACGCCTGGCATCCCAGGCGTACAACACTTTTTCTCTGGGGTTGTAGGCCACCATAGAGGTGCTATGGAACTGATTGGTGAACTGAATATAGGGGTTCCATTGTCTTCCAGTCTTGGTGTCGTAAGCAAAGTTGATGGTCGTGGACCTTGAATCATAGCTGTCGATACAGTAAATCACTCCACAGGCCACAAATGCATTTCCCATTGAGCTCATAACTTCTGCAAAATAACATTAAATGGAAACTCGGAGTAAGACAAAAAAACGTATATGCCACTTATGGTATAAAACCTCATTCAACTAAGCAACGAAATTGCGAAGTTTGCTAAATTAAATGATATTCAGTTTAAAAACAAAGGATGCGCATTTGATGGGGGAAAAGATGATGACGACCGTTTGCTAACTGACAGGTTATAGCAATGGTTTAGTTTACTTATGGTGAATCTAACGAGTTCCAGAAACCCCTTTACACTTCATGACATTTTGTATTTTAACTTAAGGAGCTCTAAGAAGGCGTAAGCCGAGTACCTGAATTTAAGTTCCAAGCTTGGGTTAAGGTTCCTTTGTATACATCTATCATTTGCGCTCTTAGTCTGTTGCTGTTTCCACTGTAGCCCCATAAGGCCCACAATCCTTGTTCGTCAACTGCCAGATCAACTTGAGAGTAACCACCCCACTGGTAATAGGTGTTCCTCGCTGAACCCGACAAGCTTATCTGCCTTTCCACACGTTCAGTACGCAAATTGTACTTTACGATATTGTTCGTAGCCTCTCTGCCATAACAACACAGCAACACCACCATTTGTTAGTATCAGTGGAGAATATTTCTACCATTTATATAGCCAGGGACGGCGGAGCCGGGAGGGCTGGAGGGGCTTTAGCCCTCCCAATTTTAAGCAAATAATAAAACTTTAAAAATAAATAGAAAAATACAAATAATTAAAAACTCAAGTAGTTTTAAGGCCAAGGACTAAGGGGTTTACCTTAGAAAATGAATTATTGGCTATAACTTTGGCACAGATGATGGTACTGGATCAAAATTTGGCACATATAAAGAACTCATCGTCCTTAACATTTTGAAGTACAACTATTGTGTTTATAGGTCACGTGATATGTCACATGACCATTTAGCTAAAAATCGTAAACTATTACCCAATTGGTGGCCGGTTAAAGAAAAGAAATCGAGAAATAACATTTTTCAGATTCATATTAAATATTTCAAACACTTGACGTTTGGAATGACCGTCCGTTGCCCTTCAGTAAAAATTATGAGAGAAAACAAAATTTTAAATGCCCAACTTTAATCTTGAATTATTTAGAACTTTAATTTTAAACTTCGCGTACATTCATTCCAAACGTAGAAAGTTAGGTCTGTTTATCTTCTTTCAGAAATGCTAATTTGTTTATCCAAACAAAGGTAACTCGCCTCCAATTCGCCAATTTCCTTAATTTTCAATTTCTGGTCACGTGACATGTCATGTGACCATAATTAAACGTTAAGGCACAAGAAAACCTAAAGATTTACTTTTGGGGAAAAATTTATTTTGTTGTAGGTCTCCTAGCGAGAGATATTGCCAGTCATTCTTATGTTCAGAACACACCTTTGACCCAGGCCTTAAACCCCTTGAGAAACCCATAAAACATAAAAAAGAAAACTAACAGAGGGAAAAACAAAACAAAATGAGCAAAAAATTAAGACAAACAGATTTAAGTAAGATTTAAGTGCTCATACGGCGAGCCCCTTTACGCTTCTTTCAGGACATTTTGAGGGAGGTCCAAGTTCTGCAGCAAATCGAGCGAGAGTTGATCGACCACGTCATTGTTGTTTGCAAGTTGATTTACGTCAATCCTGCGACAAGTGCAACAGGGGAGAGGTCCTTCTCAACAGCCAGACGAATCAAGACGTGGCTTCGATCAAAAATGTTGCAAGCACGTTTCAACCATCTCGCGATCTTGAACATACATTAAGATAGATTTGATAAGCTTTGTTTAGTTTCTGTGGCAAATTCATTTGTATCCCTGAACGAAAATCATGAAAGGAATGTCGGCTAATTTACTACTGCTGACCTCAGCTGTTGAACTTGTTGTTTTCCCTACTTGCTGTTACGGTACATGCATTGTTCCAGGAAATTTACTTCAGCCTATCAACTCAGTTCTTTTCCCTTCGTATTCTCACTATTCAGCTTGTGAATAAAAACAATAGACGACTAGGGACAAGTTAGGAAAATCGGTATTTGTCAAAATCCGACTTGTCAAAACTTTGCAATTTGTTTTATACTTGAAATTTGTCATTTCCTGTCAAGATTAGCATCTTAATGTAACACAAGTGATTTTAAACCACTAATTTTGAACATTCTCCTTCTTGTCGAGCCTTTGTAATAAAACAATTTCCTGAGTGTAGGCACTTAAAGGCCGGAATATACGTAAGGCTGGGATACATGTATTAAGTTATATATGTATCAAGTAACAAATAAAAAGTAAAACATCTGTTATTTTAAGGTTGATCCACGTTTATTTTTTTGATATCTCGTCTAGAATGCTAAAAGTAGCATTTCCGAGCTCCAAGATTTCAAACTTTTCTGGCGGAGAATTCCCCCAGAACCCTTACAAGTTAGCATCTCTGGCGTTTGCTTGTTAGCGCCTCCTCCCGGCCCCAATACGAAAAACCTATGTTATAAGAGATTATAAACCCTATGTTATAAGAGACGAGGTCATGATCTTGATTTCCCTTACTAGGAAATACTCTTAAAACTGGTATGTCACCAAATTTGTATTATCAGCGCCCCAGAATTAATTTTTTAAAAAAATGGTCCACGCAGGCATTAAACGACACCTTTGATTAATTTTTTTATATATGCGACCTTTTATTGATGATTATCTTTTAAACCCTTGTTTTGCCGTTCGCGCTACTCGATCAGATTAAAAGAATATTATAACGAGGAGCAAGGGATGGCGCAGTGGTGAGAGCACTCGCCTGCCACCCTTTGCTCCGAGAGGTTTTTCTCCGGATACTTCGGTTTTCCCCACTCCTCAAAAACCAGCTTTTCCAAATTCCAATTAGACCAGGAATCAGGTAGACGAAGAACCACTTTGTGGATGTGCTACCTCCAAATCATTATTTATTTTATTTAAATATAACGTTTATACCTGTTGTAGTAAAGGTAAGGTCCATACACTACTCCTCCTGTTCCGTCCCAGTTATAAGGCAGTATGTACTTCTTACGAAGGATGCCTGCTTTGAATGTGTCCATGTTTTCAAACTCTTCAAGCTCGTTTCTACCGGAGTAGCTGGCCATAACGAATATGGTCTCAGTACCCATAATTCCTAGCGGATCTTTCATCCATGCTCCGTAATAATCGGACCTGGCGTTGTGAGTCACAGGCTTACCAATTGACTTGATGTGAGTGCAGCTATCTGCAAGAAAAAGACAATGTCTGACTGATGATAACTTCCTAACAGAATATCAAATGGTGAAACGTCAGTTACCTTTCTTTTGTAATAAAGAGTTCTATTGGAGGTACTGCGACCGCGGTACGGTCGTCAAAAAGAAAAAAACCGGACCAGTTAAGTCACCATTTCTGTGTCTTCAATTTCGGGCCTGTGGCCACGTTTTCAATTACCTTCTAATCTAACTTGGGCTATCTTTGTTTGTCATTTTTTAACAGCTTTTATATGAGTGCCTTTAGCAAAGTCGAAGAGTCAAGTGAGCTTCGGCCATTCTAAACAAACATTTACATCTTTTAGATACCTAGGAACTCATCAAACAACCTATTCTTGAAAGTTGTGTGTTATGTCAGGAAGTTTCAGGAGAGTTCACCTTGACAACCTTTGAATAGATGGTATCATAACATTGAATTTTGACAATTGAAAGCACGTTCGGTGCAGAAGGACACAAAGGTGGTCATTAAAAGTTTCCGGCTTTAGTGACAAAGCCGTTTAATTAACATAGACTGTTTGATACACCATTTGCATTTCTTATATTTGGTATTTGGGACCTTTATACTTCGCGCATAATGTATATCACCGAGGTTGTTTTGCGTAGTTAATAACCAGTGCTAACGTAACCTAGTAGTAGTATTTGGGCACCGAAGAAAGATCAGAGAAAAGCAAACCTTCTTGAAGAATATAAACATTCTCCTTAGCTTTGTCCAGGTCATGCTGCTCATTTATGATCATCTTCAGCAACTGAAAATGTGAAAAAGGGGAACGGATCATCGAGACAGCTGTCATTTAGAATTAACAATTAGACCACAATATAGACAAACAACTTAACTATTAACAGTACTAGTATTCAGAAAGCAGATGCCCCCAGCCCCCCTCCCCCCCCAAGTAAAAATTTCTTCTTCCACCTCACCCTCACCACAACCTAAGGGGTCTCCTCGAAGTGAAACTTGACTTTAACTATGTCAAGTTAAATATTTTAAGTAGTACTGAAGGTGCTATTTTTATCTAACTTATTTAGAATAATACTACTTACATGATTTTTTGCCAGCTCAAGAGCAAGGTCTTTTGAATTACCATAATTATAAGATCGCTTGTTCCGTGGTTTTACTGAGGAACTTCCGAGACCGTTTTCCTGCAAGTTTATTGAAGGTATCAGTTTATCAGAAGAGTCATAAAAGGAAGTGGAGGAGAAATTTAGAAAAACCATAGGAATATATAAGAGTACAGGGGCAGGGAGACTTGAGGGTACGCTACGCTATTTGATAATATCTTAAATCTCAATTGAATAAGTGCCTAAAGTCCAATTATGTTGTTTGCAAAGCAAAAATACGGAAGATCGACTCACTTTAAAGTTGCAAACACTTTTCAGGCAATAGTTCTGGGTTTTGCCTGATATTTTAATGTCACATAGTAGCCTATCATCACTCTGTATTAACTTAGAGCTCATGCAAAGAATATGAGGATGATTATATACCTAGAAAACGATCCCGTTCTTTTACCAAATGAGTTTGCCAACAAAAAACATATATGCATTCGAGAATCGTGAGAGACATTTCACTGATCTTTGTGGTTTATTTGTAATTAATGTAGCTGGATTTTTGAATACCGGGTACAAGGGAGTTTTATTTTATTTTAAACGATCTTTATCCAGAGTGCCCGGTTCAGCAAGGCTGGTTCGAATGAGGCCTGGATGGAAAGAACAAACAGCACAAAAGACAATAACAGATAAAAAATGGAAAACTAAGTATAGCAAAAGGATCGGAGGCTCAATTTGGCTTGGATCTATAAGTGTTTTTTTACGCCAAACCTAAACTTATTTAAATCATGCGGCCGCCCCCCAAGCCGACCGTCTTCGCTCGGCTTGCTCGTTGGCAAAAACGAGCATGAAAATACCTACTTCTACAAACAAAACCAAAAGAAGAGCAAGGATAATGATTCCTATCACAATGAATCGACGATAACTGCGCAGGGGCGTATCCAGGATTTTTTCAAAGAGGGGGTTGTAATTTTGAGAATTCAAGGCAAACGTTCCAAGGCTAAGGGAACTGGGGAAGGGAAAGGATGGGAATAGGGAAGGGCTAGGGTAATGTTTGAATATATTTGACAATCTCAGTCTTGGAACATCTATTACAAGCTCCTGGTAATTGGACAGGTCAAATCGGACAGTTTTGGAGTTACAAAAGCAAAATTAAGAACCAATCAGATTCAAGCATTTTGTTATTGACACAATTATTAAGAGTTCAGTGAAGCAACGATAGTTGTTTGTCTCTTTTTTACCCACCTATTTAATCAAACAGACTAGCTTAAAAGAGCCCTCTTAGATGAGCCTTTACAAAGGCTTCGAATATCTCGTCTACCTCGAATCTCTGGGAGTAGTACATATCACTGCGAGATCAGAAAATTGCTCCATTGTTGACCTAGAGCAGGTCTTGATGCATTTTATCAGTGAAAAAAATCGCTCAGCTTCTGCGATTGTGATCGGTAGAGTGCAGGCAACGACTAGAAGGCGATAGATGTTTGGGAAAGCAACTTCGTCGCAAACATTAAGTGCTAATAAAAGGTTGTTGGGAAGCTCCCTATCTGGTGACTGCCAGAGTGTTTTCCATCTACATACCTCATTTCCAAGGGATTTGAGGAAGGAGGGGGGCGTAAGGGTTTGCGGTATTGCGGTATTAGGTTATTTTTGGTGCGGTGTTGCGGTAATTTTTATTTCAAAGTACGGTATTGCGGTTTTCCCAGACCAAGCGGTGTGCGGTGAGTTTAAATTTTATGTCGCGGTACTCGGTGAAAAAATCGTTATGTCGCGGTGATCTGCTTCTTTTTCATGCGAAGAGGATAAAAGTCCTAAAAGGTCTCCCTAGCTAGCCAGCGTGACCTGCGTGTCTTCCTGTAGTTGCACAGTCGGGGATCGTATATTGCGCAAAGACGCAAAGACGAATCGTATAGCTTGTAATTTCAGTTAATACTTGATAATGATTAACGACATTAACTTTTTTATCCAATGATACGTAAACAGTGGCATTATTTATGACCTCATGGACCTTGTGGGAGTAGTCAGCTTGGTTAACCTCCTTACGAATCTTACCACCACTTTCTTGCCAGTCGCGAAACGATGGCGAGCGATCCAGAGGGTCAACTAAGTGATTAGTCAGATATTCCAGCAAATTGAGGTCAGTGAGGTCGTTATAAATTGCGTACTGTCGAAACATAACCTATGAAGATGATGTGGTCTAAAATTTACTACTCGTCCTTCTCGTTGTGCATGCAGAAATATAGAATGTACAAGTATTCGTGTGTGCTTAGCCTACGTAGCATGGCAACCCGGGGGAGGGGGCGGGGTTTCTTCCTTACAAGAGGCTAATGGGGATGTGCCGCTGGATGGGGTCGCATTTTCACGACTGGATTGACTATAATGGGGTCGCATTTTCAAGAGAGTTACTAGAATCGGGTCGGGCATTTTCTGATTTTTGGGGGTAAGACAGTTCTTCATATTTACGGTTAGCAAACGATTCATTCAATCTAAAAATTGTCAATTCATAAAAATAGAACGTGACTAAGCTAGGAACGCGAAAATTAAGTATTTGTCCAAAACTGACTAAGATGGGGTCTTTAATTGGCCACAGAATAGACTATAATGGGGTAGGAGCTCTGAGAGGCCAGCGGCACGTACCTACCAAAAATTAACCCAAGTAACCCCGTTGTGTCATTTACGTAAACGTATACATGTAATGAACAAAATTAAACGAGTGCGACGATCTTATGTTTATCGCAGGCTTGACTTCGACGCACCATGCTTGACTTGGAAACACTGACATAAAAGTATTATTTCTATTTGAAAGAAGGATTTGTAGTAGTGACAACGTCAACTTTTTCCCATTTGTAACTGCGGTTTCGGTATTTGGCTAAATTTTGATGCGGTATTGCGGTATTCTCGCGCCACCATGTGCGGTATTGCGGTATTCGTACCCCCCTTACGCCCCCCTCAGGAAGGGAATGTCTTTCTCCCAGAACAGCATACCTTTTACTTCACCCGATCTAGCTGCAGTGCCTTACTTACTATAATCGATGATACGAGACAAAGCAGATGGCGGGCGTGGCGATCTTCTTCAGAAAATCGATCTTGAATTGAATAATTAAGGAGTCAAGAAGAGGAATAACTAGGACCTACAGTCTTCTTGTAATAATCCATTGTGGACTCAGGAACTTATATTATAACTTATAATATTACTTTTGGTATGAAAAAGGGACAGACACAGGTAGCCTGCGTAGTTGTCGGTATTGTGTAGTAGTCGAGTGAGATTTGGCAGCGAAGCGATTGTAATATAGTCGAGTGAGATTTGACGGCGGAGCCGTCACGAGCGGCGAAGCCGCGAGAAATACCGCCTGCCAGAGAACCATGATTTTTCGAATGCCGCCCACTTTTGTCACCCTAGCTGATCGCAATTAAATCAGCCAGTCAAAGAGAAACCTGCAATTTGAAACTTCCGATTATTTTCGCGCGAGACAGCTTAGACATAAGCGTTGACAGGCTAAACACGACTCCTAAGCTCGTGACGATGTGAAACGTGACCTTGTGAGTTTGCTTGAACAGAGGGGGTTTTTATTTTCTCGGCTCTCGCGCGAAGGTTACTAGCACTACACAGTGCATGTATCATTCTAAACTTTGACTGAGTAAATCTTTTTTTGCAACACCAGGCTTAACATTAAAAGGTCATGAAGCTGGTTTGTTACATGCATACTGAGTAACCATTTCCGGTGGTTTATTCTTCTGTAGGTGTTCCTGATAGGATTTGATCTCAGATGCAGTTGTATAGTGTTTTAATTTTCTTTGACCTTTGTTTCTTACGGCTAAATAAAGACAATTCCAGCGCTGTGAAGTTTAAAGACGCCATTTCGGCAATTTGGTCATCAATTATGCTCTTTTTAAAGCGAAAATCACAATCATTTTACATGAACGTCTTTTTCATGATCAGTTTGCCATCTGCTCCCTAAATTGGGAAATATATGCGAAGGCTCATCTAACATGATTGACATATGTATGGCCCTCGACCAATCCGTTTCCCCGCACACTGGTGTACGGACTATTCAAAGTACCGGGGTTTTCTGGCAGGCGGTATTTCAACGGCCTCGTCCCTACTCCCTTTTTTTGGAACACGGCTCCGCCGCCAAAACTTTAATCTCGCACCCACACAATACCGCCAGCTACGCAGGCTAAGACATAGGTAACTAGACAAGTTTGAAAACTTCCCAAAGGGGGGGGGGGGATTGCAACCCCCTCAACCCCCCCCCTCCTGGATCCGCCTCTGACTGCGTTTTTCTTCCTCTTGTTGACAATCTATCGGTTGGTCTACACACATCACAATCGACTGCAACTCTTTCTCTTTCGAATTACTTTTCTGTCCAAATCTCTTCACTATTAAACGTTAGGCATATTCCTTTTGCAAAACGTTTCTCCATGTAACTTGTGTAATCTTCACTTTGTACAAACGGATGTCGTCTATTTGAGTATAATGTCTTTGACTGTCTCAATAGTCTCCATTCATTAACTTTACGTTCGCGGACCAGCCCATTCTGAAAACCCCTTATTTCCTTTTTTGCTGCGGGCCTACCGCCAACAGTGTGTGTATTTGTATGTGAAGGCTTCACATAACACAACATACGTATTTCAGCAAAATATTCACTCCTTCCCAGTCTTCTTAAATTTCCATTTTTTTTTCAATTTCATCCCAAGTTTCCAAATCATTCGGATCAAAAACATCCAACTCTTCCCTAACTGGCCTATCAATTTCAGCCCACCAGTCAAAAAATATAATCACAGAACGAGTAAATTTAGATAACCTTTCAGAAGAAATACCCTTCGAATTGCCTATCTTAAATTCTCTGTTTATTATCTCTTCTCGCTACAGCTGCAATAACATAAACAAACCATTTGTGACCTACACACGTACATACGAACTGAACGCTCTTCCCTTTTAGTAACAACTGACATTTCCAAATTTGTACTGGTAAATGTATTTACTCCTGTCAAAAACAATTTGTGCAAAATCATGTTTCACTAATGGCAAAACTCCACGTCCGGTTTCACTCAGTTTCCTTTAAAGTCAATGAAAATATGTCCCTCGCGAAACATTAACTTGCCGTTCGTAACCGTTAAAAAAAATTAAACACACAAATTACCGATCTTTGACTTTCTTGGCTACAGTTTTGTCTCCCTTATCTTACGGGGCAGAGACAAACCCCGCGCTAGCCAAAAATAGGATTTCTTTCTTTTCCAGATAAACTACGTAAACAACCCCAGCTTATCTCGAGGTATCTCAAACAACTTCCGCTCTAACTTTAGCAACAAATTGCAAGTTAACGACATTCCTGAGCGTCGCAAAACCTTAATACTTCGCGCATCGCCTCAAATATTTATTGGAGCCATTCGAACACATTTAGGTGCTGGCACTACTTCAAAAACTCAAAACAAAAAGAAGTCAAGAACTTGCGTGCCAAACATTTCCCCGTACCTCCTGCATAACTGAAAGCTATTTTTCACATTCAAATGACCTTTAGTCGCAGTGGCGCAATCGTTAGAGCGGCTCATCTGATCTGACGAGTTACAAGTGATTGGTTTAGACCCGGCATAATAAGAAATAATAATTATTTCTTATTTCTTCTATATTTATTCTTCATAATTATTTCTTTATCAAACAACTCGAAAATACCTCGAACTAATGCCGAAGCAACTTCGGGACATTCGGATGTCCCGAAGTTGCAACTTTGGAACATTCCTGAGCTGCACGATTCCTCAGTTAACTTCGCGCTCTGCCGAAGTAAAACTAACACTAAAGGCCCTTGTAATTTCAAAAAGCCTCAAGCTCCCCTAGGATGACCGAACAGATAAAAATTTTACAGCGCCGTTTATAATGCATTTCTAGAGATCCGTAAGAGTACTCTGGAGAGCCTAAAAAGACTTTAGAATACATTTAGGAAGAAGCCTTCGTTGGGTGCCCCTGACAAGAGGATAGTAACATCACATAACTTACCAGTAAACTTGCCAGTAAAAGGCCAAGTAACAGCCAACAAAACAGTGGGCACAATCGAAACATCCTCGCAGAAAATAAATCTCTAAACCTGCTGCAAAGGAAAACTAATTGGTTTCAAAGGACAATGTGGACCGGAAGACTTAATACCAATTTCTTCCAAAGCTTCTCTTCCCTTTCAGAGTCTATCAGCAGTGTTTCTTGGCATGCGTTATCCCTCACTTTAGGCACACTTACCAAGTGAATGATTTTCATGGCTGAGTTAACCTTTTTATTAGCCTCACCCGCAGACATTCTAAGGCGTGCGTCAAGCGTTCCTTCTCTAGGAACGTCTGCTGACTTGAGCGGAAAAAAGGTAGACCAATCACAGCAGACTTCCAGATCTGGGAAGTGCACTTTAGTCCTGAGAAATTTCGCGCTTGACTTTATAGCCTCAGAAAAGATCAGAAAGGCCTCATGAAAGGTGAAGACCTTACAGTTTTAGAACAAACTACTCAGTTAACTCACAAGCGTTCTTACTACGTAGTGGCTACCCCCACAATCTCATTGAAAAAAATTAACTCAGAAGTTAAATTTGCTGAACGGAAGTCGGCTTTACGACAAAACAATAACGTGTGAAAAAAAATTCTGTCTTTTGTTCAGTCTTACAAGGTAACCCCGCCGTTGCATCACCCAAAGAACATTTTTATGAGCAAACGACATCATTCTAATCCAGCCTTTCCAGAGATACAACAACCCATCGATCGCTTATCTCCTAGATTCTCGTCTGGAGCAAAAATCTTTGGTCACGTATCACACTCTACAGAGCTTGTACGTATGTGTTTGGCTTGTCAACACTTTGACTTCAACAGCGCCGATTGGATCTCCGATAATCTGCATGTGATCTCCAGCTGATATTTGCGAACAATAGGAAAGGAATTCGTCTTTCAGTTCAGCAGACGTTCGTGGGGATAGACTGCTTGCAGTCCGCCTTTTCTCTTCAAATCCGTCTAGTTCCTGATCTCATTTTTTTTGAGCGACGGTTGCTCACCCAGATGACAGAACTGTCGCTCAAAAAAAGGCATTAAACAGTGCCTAGGAGGTTTGAAATGCAGTCAGAATACAAAGGAAAACAAGGAGGCGCTAAAGGTAAGCTTCAAAGCGATATTCAATGTACATTTTGCTAATTTAGTGAGCAAAGAATATTTCTCTATACAACGTCTTATAATTTTCGTGCTGTATGAATAATTTATTAGCTTGATGGGTAGTGTTGTTTTCGGGTTCTTTGGCATCCTAAGAGGCCTGAAACGCAGTCAGCTCGCAAATAAACCCAACAAAACACTAAAAGGAAAAACTTAATGTACGTTTCGCTCAATTATGGGAAAAAAGATAATTCTCATACAACGTCTTATAACTGTTGTCGTATGAATAATTAAGGGGGCTGTTTCACGGCAGTCCAGTTCATTTTGTTTAATTTTGCCAATTACTTGCCCTCAATCGCTATGGAACTTAAAGCAAGCAAAGAAAATACATGTAAATGACCAAATCAGAGATCTGAGACAAACAAATATGTCTCCTGAGCATTATTTTGGAAGTTGCAAGCAGCAGGGACAACTTTGAAAAACTGTTAGGCTGAACAGATTTCAAAAACCCTAATTTCAATCCGTTTCAATCTTCTTCAGTTTTGCCCATCCGTGGCATCTGTTGTTTCTGTTATGTTGTTTTAACCTTCCTTTAACGTTTCAAGCGGTTATTTTTATGTTTCTCTCAATTAAACGGGCATTTTGTAATTTCCTAATTTGGCTGAATTTCGTGACACAGCTCCTTTAATTAGCTAAGTAGGATAATGTTGTTCAGGGCTCTGATAGTGAGGTTGGGCTACCTGTGCTCATATGTCTAATTTCTGTTGTGCAGCCCAGCCGTTAGAAAACTACGGAAGTGCAGAGGAATACTCATAAGAAAATCAGATTTTAATTGGTCCGAAAAATTAGAACTGAAGGTTCTACAAACTGGGACTTTTAAAAGTGCCTTAGCTACTTGAGAATAGATTCGTCAGTTTATCAGGAATTTATCGTCAAACTAGAATTTTAGTCCAGCCACAACCAGAACTGGATATATGATGACGTCACCCAAAATTTCGACATGGCGCGCAAACCGAAGGGACCGGCGACCCAGGGTCACTTTTCAGTTCTTTGCTACGCCGGCAAAAATCAGGCAACAACTCTTGCGTGACTTTGATCAGTTTGCAAGAAGAATGCGTCTTCTGTACATAATTCGAGGGAAAACAACGAACCCCATCCTTTTCATGTCAAATCTGCATGGAAACCACCAATACAACGATCAGTAGCCCTTGAAAGTTATCTAGAAGTGGTTAAGAGTGACCTTGCAGAAATAGAAATAACAAAGCCAAAAAATAATCTGCCTCCGGCCGAACGTGAGGCTCTCAGAGCCTTAAAACGTGACACTGAAATAAACCTTAAAAAGGCCGATAAAGGAACAATAACCGTAGTCATGAACACACAAGACAAAATTAAAGAAGGCCAAATTCTACTAGATAACAAAAACAACTACAGGCCTCTTGCATCACCCATGGTCACTGAGACAAACCATAAAGTTAAACAAACTTATTACCGACCTCTACAACGGGGATCACATAGACGACATGACTAAAAAATGGCTTTGTCAAACACCAAATCCACCTCGAATTCCAGAATTTAACACCCTCACTAAGATACACAAGCCGTCGCCGGTCGGCAGACCGATAGTATCAGGGTGTGATGCCCCAACGGAGAAATTATCATCATTTGTCGAGAAACTCCTTCAGCCGATAGCACAACAACAAAAGTCGTATCTTAAAGATACTACCGACTTCATTAATTTCATAGACAATACGAAAGTCCCAGCGGACGTCATACTTGTTTCAAAGTCCCAGCGGACGTCATACTTGTTTCAATCGGACGTAACGAGCTTGTATACAAATATACCGCAAGAGGAGGGAATAGACACGGTATGCAGAGCATACGAAATATTCTATAAAAACGAACCTCCTATCCCTACACAACTACTAAAACAAGCGCTTAGGCTAATTCTCTAAGAAAATTCTTCCCAGTTTAATGGAAAAAAACTACCTTCAAACACATGGTACAGCCATGGGCACGAAACTGGCAGTCGCCTTTTCTAATGTATTCATGAAAAAGGTAGTTCAACAAGGTAGTTGTTCATTGAACAAGCAAACAATCATCACCCTATGATCAAGTTTACGGCTGAAATTTTCGATAAGGAAACAACATTCCTGGACACCTTACAAAGGCGAAAGATTCGAAAGAGATGATGTGCGTACTCATTTTAAACCAACTGAGACATTTCAGTATACCCATTTTAGTTCCTGTCACCCGCAAGGAGTTTAAAAAAGGCTTTATTAAAGGGGAAGTTAAGCCCTCCTACTTCTCAGAACAAACTCTTCCAAAATAATATTCGAAGAGAAAATTACCAATTTCAAAGCGCATCTGCTACAGAGAGGGTACCCAGAGGATCTCATTAACACAACCCTCTCAGAAGTGAATTTCAAAGACAGGAAACTAGCCCTTCAACAGAAACCAAAGACAAACCTACGAATCTTGCCTTTTGTCACACAATACCAACCACCAGTGCCTAACCTAAAGCAAATTCTCATGAAAAACTGGCATTTAATAGAAAAACAACCATTACTGAGGAAATCAACAAAAAACTGCCCCTCGTATCTCACAAAAGAGGGCGGTCGCTCAAAGACATACTCGTGAGAGCCAAACTATAAAAAGGCTATCTTAAACACGCGCTGGGGAGTCGTGTAGGCCTGTCAACCCCATTTTACACTGAATGACCTTTTCCCGCAGCACTTTCAAGGGAGATGGCATCCGATGAAGTTTTGCGTGAGTTCTCCAGACAACCTCGTTTCCAGGGCTCTCTCCTACCCTGTAGGAAACTTTTTGGCAACTTGTCGTATTTCGAGCAACTTTTTGCATTCTGAGCAATTTCTCTAGGTATCTTCAAATTCTGCGATATCGGAGCAGCTCTTAGTGCAACGTGGCCTTTCTTCCATATTTCACAATGTTTTAGTAGACAATTTATGAATTTCCTGTAAAAAAGAACCCAAATTTTCCTCCCGGGCAGATAATGGGCACAAGATAAAAGTAGCCGGGCTACTAGGTCAGCGGTTTATAGAGAAAATTCAAAATGGTGAAAGAACATTTACACTCCACTGACTTGAGTGTCTAGGATGAAGAAGGTCATTGAACAATTTTATTGGCTCCGTCATTACATTTTTTGGTTTTAATTGAAGACGTTATTTAGCAACGCTGGTTACGCAGCAGAATTGCACTAAAAATGCAGTACATTTTGCATATTTTATCATCAGAACAAAAAAAAGTTTTTGTTTCTTCGAGCAACTTTTGAGCAACTTTTCTTACAAAAAGCAACGGCTTTGATTGTTATCTGAGCACCTTTGGAGTAACCGTTTGAGAAGTTACGGGAAACTTTTTGGAAAATCTCGAACAACTTGTGGAAGGCCTAGTTTCAGCTCAAAGATCTACCTGACAAAGCGCAAAACATCTGCAGATAGAATCTGTGTTCCAATTTTTTGATCCTTGAAAATATTATTTTTGAAATCTACATAAAATCTGCTTCTTGATGGTGGTTTTGTTGTCGTAGTGCAAAGCATTTTTTCACCTACTGCTGTGCGTTTTAAGTTGCAACAGTGAGTTGCGCCGTGTAACGCCATGTTTATTTTATGTTCTATTGCTGTGTACTGTGTAAGCACGTTGCTTTTTTGGCATAAAGATGCCGGTTGTGTTACAAAAGTTTATCGAAAACCCGAACTGTTCATGTGGCGTTGGTTGGTCCAAGGAGCAATGTAGTTTCGCCACACGGGATTGTTGTTGACCGATCGAGCAGACCTTTAGTTACGGGACCGACGTTAAGATTATTGATTATAGGGAAGTTCTAGAAGCTTTTATTTTGAGTAATCAAATAAATAAAACTAGATTGAGAAAGTTTTTTCTAAGAACCTTTTTTCGGAAAATTGCGCAACATATGAAACAAATCTAATGGCTCAGGCAACATAGTTTTTACATACATAAAAATAATTCTTTTGAGTAGCTTGCGGAATACTTCGAGCTACACGTAAACGAATTGGCCAATATTCACGAAATTGCAAGAAAGTTGAAGAACAACCGATTCACTGATAGTTTGTCTAGATTGACACGACATCTATTAGCCTATCTTCGACTATCCCAGTGTAAAAGAAATACACTGCAAGAGGGGATTGTTGTTCTATAGAAACCGAAAAAAAAAAAGATTCTGGAAAACTTATCAAGCATGATATACTTTAATAAATCCGTTGATTTTGTTCCTCGTTGTAAATACTTAAATGTTTTCAAAAGCCTCTCGCCTATTAGTCTTTTTATACGCATTTTGATTAACAATTCATTATTACTGGGTAACTAGTTCTGTATTAAGTATTAACCACATTTGAGCCAATTTTGGTATCCAAAATTGATGAAACTATACCGTCACACACTTAACATGCCGTTTCCAAGATGACTTCCATTATTTTTTAAAGTTCTTTACACATCCCATAGTGTGACTGTTCCTTTAGCGTGATCCGGCGCCTAGTTATACCGACCCTCAGTTTTCTTTCCAAGTAACCAAACCGAACGACTCATTATTAACAATCAACGAGTGATGGGAGACGAATAAAAAAAAACTCGTTAATTTATTTTAACACATGAATGGAAAAAAATTGAACAGGAAATTACTAGTGTGGCAGCGTCCTCACACCACAAATGACCATATGAAAATCTTGATTAAGGAAAGTTCTTTTGCTTCCAGTACTAGAGAGGGTCGAAAGGCGTTAGCGAAACGCATTTATTCGAGCGAACGCGGATGACAGGGGTGAAGAGGAGAGATGACTACTATCGAGTTCTATTGCCGGGACTAAACCATTAGCTATCAACATTAAATCACTTTCTTTAACAAGATACAAGGAAGTAGAGGGTATTTGTAGAAGGGCCAGGGGATATATAAGATAACAAAGACGATACGTGTAAATTCACGCTTTTGTAGCAAAACTCGGTAACAGATGTTTCTGTTAGTTTCCGTCCGCCATGTTGGAGCTCATCCGGATGAGCTCTATGAGCTCCAGCATAGCGTCTCCATACAAAGCTCTATAAATTTGGGTAAAACATTTCCTCGGATATCTCATATAAGAATTAATCCTTCGACCCAAATCTTGGCGAGGGTCTTTGTATATTTACCTCCTTTCATATCCAACATTCTGGACTTTATCTGTCGAATGGTTTTGATTTTGATTTTGATCTATTTTGGATGGCGTGACACTGAAAACCAGCAATAAGATCTCGCTATGCAAAGTATGTTTCTTGCGTGATCGTAAGCCTAGTCCTTTTGGGCCTTTTTACAGACCGAATGACGCATTTCCCTACCCTTTCATATACTTCAGCTAGGGAAATCTCTTCCCCATTTTTATACCTGAGGCTTAAAAAAGCTACCCCTTTCGAAAAAAAATTACCGCAAACATTTTTCCCGCAAAAATTACTCAAGAGTAAATAGATAAATATTCTCTTAACTCCAACTTAAATTCGCTACACAAAAACACATAACTAAGAAATCGTGTCGGTTCAATTACAACTTGCCTCTTTCATTCAGAAACAAAACGGTATACAATGAATTACTGGTTTTACACAAGGTTCCCATTATATTACCTGTAGTACTATTTGAAAATATGTACCGTATTTCTATTGCATCCTGATTGCACGTACTTAACAAGAACGAAAATATTATCAATGCTGGCTACTGGTTCCCTGCTAGTAGAGGTCTCTCATTTTTCCTCTCATCTTTGCCTCGTTGTGAGAGACCTCTGCTAGCAGGGAAGGTACTGGGTACTTTTTGAAAATCGCAAAAAATTAATTCTCAGCGAGAAAAACCAATGTGTCCTAATCGCAAAAATTAGTTTCCCCGAAACAGAAAAAATCACCAATCCGCAAAATAAACTCCCGCAAAATTTTCGTGCCACACGGTATACCCACCTAGCTTGCTTTGTATGGGCCACCAGTAACATTGGAATTATCAATCATCTATTTATAGTCTCAGTTCAAACAGTTCAATGAGACCCGTGGGTTGGAGTGGTGTCCGGGATGGGAATGGGTTTAGCCGGGTTACTTCTTCCTTTCATACACTGTCAGCTGTCTGTTGTGGTTAACTTCTCGTTTCCATACAATACATTGTTTCTATCTAGTCTAGGCTTTATGGCAGCCCAGTATAAGCCCAGTATACACCTTCTGGTGTCCAGTTCTTTTAAAGACAATGTACCCCGCTCGGGCTACATTACAGCCATTACAGCACGCGATCAAAGCATGGTGGAAAGTGGCGTGATAGAAAAAAAACACTGCCAGTTTTCGTTTTCGTGAATAAACACAACAACACAAACACGAAGCCTCAAGCTAAAAAGCAACGATTTTTAAAGTTATCCCAGAGGTTCCCAGAAGAAAAACGGAAGCTAGTGGAGGAAAAAGATGCAGATAATATAAGGAAAGTACTTTGTAAATCATTCTTTGAGCGGTTTTGAGAATTAAATTTGTGTTGTTATAAGTACCGAGTCGACTGTTTTGGTTCGCTCAGGTTATTCTTTTGTTGCTATTAAAGTGAAAGTCTAGAAATGTAACAAAACACTTAACATCAGATCCCTCGGGAAACCAGTTAGTTTTGTTTTCCCTCGAGTCCTGATGAAACTAACTGTTTCCCTCGGGATCTGACGTTAAGTGTATAATATCCCCGTCAATCAGTGGAGTCCCTACCCGCCTCCCCCCAAACTGAATGGGTTCATTTTATCAAAGCTTTCATATGCAGTATATGGATCTGCAGTTGTTGCATTAGGAGCCAACAAGATGTTTATTTGCCGTATACTTTGTCAAGTGGCAACGTAACGGAGTTGATTTTGTTTTTTTTCTTCTCTTTTCTTGAAACATTGTCTATGATAAGCGTGTTAATCTCTAGAGTTTTCCTGTAATACACCACGAGCTACACAAGCATAACGAATAAACAAGTACATAAGGTCCCCTGAAAGTCCTGAAATCCTCGCCAGTCGTTTCTTGCATCGTCGTTTCTAAAGAAAACAACAACAGGCAACAAGCAAGATGTTCTTTTCAACCAAAAGTTTATTTCATTAATCGTCTAACCGCTACAGCAGTTAAATGAAAGCGGCCCTTATTGCAAATTTATTCAAGCCCATCACCAGCTGATGAAATAATTAACCTAGTCAGTGTTTCTCAAAAGTGATGGGATAAGTGACCAAACGCCTGTTGTCCCAGGCGTACAGCACTCTTTCTCTGGGGTTGTAGTCCACCATGGAGTTATAGCCGAACTGATTGGTGAACTGAATGTTGGGGTTCCACTGTTGTCCAGTCTTAGTATCGTAAGCAAAGTTGATTGTCGTGGACTTTGAGTTATAGCTGTCGATACAGTAGATCACTCCACAGGACACAAACGCATTTCCCATGGAGCGCATTGGTTCTGTAAATGAATAGAAAATTGTGGTGCATAGCGTTGAAATTTTACAGAGTAGACAGAGTAGATACAGGTCATTTAAAACTTAAACAAAGAGAGTTACGGATAAAAGTAAATGATAACCACAGTCACGCAATAAATGCATTTCCCGTGTTTTTTTTTTTTTATCTTTTCTATAAAAAGAAGAGAACATGCCCAAACCCTGAAACATAAGACAAGGGGTACGATAAAGTTCATTATTTTAAAGAGAAAGGAATAAGTTCTTTTGTCTCTTGTTAATAACGCAACCTTAACACGGTTACTAACCTATTTTTTAAAAAAATAGAAGGATTATAATAAAGAAAGTTCAACGCGTTCTTTTAATAAAGAAAAAAAGCAATTAAAATAAATTTACCTACCTGTAGACAGAGCGTAAGTGTGGGTTACTGCATTTTTAGACACATCAATTTTATATGCGTACAGTCGGTAGCTGTTGCCCGTATCCCCCCACAGTGCCCACAGTCCCTGTTCATCAACTGCCAGGTCTACCGCACAGTAGCCTCCACACCACTGGTAGCCGTTCTTTCGCGGTGACAAACCACTTAAGGATATCTGGGCATCAACTCTCTCAGTATGGAGATTGTACTTGACGATGTAGGATGAACTTTCTCTGTCAGTCAATTGACAAGACAAGAATGTTTTGCGCACAGTGTATTTTTCCTTTATTTTTAATTATCAGTCATACACGACTCTTCCTCAATGTAGTGATAAGTAGTTCACAGCATTGCTTATGGTGGTGTACACTTGTATTGCGTACGTTTCTTATGATTACTCTTAATCCAGAATTTTGGGGTTCAAAATTCGTTTTTCTATTTCTTTCCACAACAACTAAATAAGGTAACTTTCTTAACGTAAAAGTTTACACTCGTTAGCCGTGATAAGAGACATAAGAAACTGTATTTCTTAACTTATTCTTCTGAATTTTGGTCTGTAAGGAATTATGATGTATCACTCTTACCTGTTGTAGTAGAGGTATGGTCCATACACTACTGCACCTGTTCCATCATAGTTTTAAGGCAGTTTGTAGGTCTTTCGGGTTATTCCTGCTTTGAACGTGTCCATCTTTTGAAATTCCTCAAGCACATTTGTTGAACCATAGGACTTCATGACGAATAAGGTCTCGGCACCCATGATACCGAGCGGGTCTTTCATCCAGGCGCCCTGAGTATAATAACGAGCATTGTGCGTCACAGGCTTTCCAACCAATTTGATGTTGGTACAGCTATCTGCAATTAAAGAAAATTTCAGTTTAAACTTACTGTTATGGTGACAGCAACACTGAGGCATAGAATCGTCAACCACCATAAGAAAGATGTCCGTGAGTCATTTTTTGTTGGTATAAGCACACTTTAGCTCACTCATTGCTTGCGGTGTAGTTTTTGGCTTCTTTCGTTTTTTTCTCGTATATTCTTGCATTATTATTTTTCTCACCTTTTCTTTTTCGTTTTTGCACTTACACGTTCAGCCTTATCTATTCTTATCCTATTTACTGATTATTTTCTACGTTGTAAAGAAATTGTATGTGCTTAGTTAAATTGTCTTGCCGATGTCAGTATTTTATTTATTAATTAGATAGCATATTTTTAAAGGTGATCCTATTCATAATTGGCTTCCTTGGGTTCCCTCGCCTCATCGTTTTCTTAATTTTATGTATATATTTAACTATTGTATCAGTGGCAAAATGATAATAAAATAATAAATCAATTCTTTATAGTACGAGATCACACAATTGATTGCACGTGCAAAGGGATAAAAAATATTTAAAAAGTTAAGTACTCTTTTAAAACGCAAAGTGGTACTTCTGTGAATTTAAATCAAAGCTCTTCCTAACTCTCACTCGCCTAAGTACACGTATACTTCATCCTGTTTAGTAACAATGTCTTGAGTGATATTATGACTGTTTTTAGGTGATTCTGGGCATCGCGGCATCGCCTGATATAAGATGTTGTAAAGAGTCACTCACAACGTTTGTTATGTTCTCGAAATATCAAGGCTGTATGCACAGTAAGAACGGGCCTCCATTTGAAACTCTCAACTACACTTCCCCGGGGGGAGGGGACTCCCCATATGAAAGGGGTGGGGATGCTCGTCGTCTCGCTTAGGGGTATAAATTTCGGATTTCGGTCTCTCTTAGGGTGTTCTGGGCAAAACGTTATCATATTTAGCCGTGAAGGTCTTGTTTAGAGTTGCACGCGAAAAAGTATAAAAATATATATATTGACTGTGTTTTAACATGGTCTCTTTTAGGGGTCAAAAAAAGCTTGGGCCCCGCGCAGATCGGTCTCCTTTAGGGGTTTAATTCAAAATTTCCGACGAGCATCCCCACCCCTTTCATATGCGGTGTCCCCCCCCGGTACAGTTCCCCTTAAGTCTTCAAACAACCTACTTTTGAAATTTTAGTGTTTTATGTACAGTGAAGTGATAGTGATCTTAGCGGTCCACCTTTTTATTAAAATGGTTTTATAATAAAACCGATTTTAAACGCCCGTTCGGCGTGTCTGATGAACAGAAGGACACTAAGATGTAGTCATTGAACACCTCCGGCTTTACTGACAAAGTTAACATCAACTGTTTGATCTCGCTACCATTTGCAGTTCCTAGACTTGGTAATTGGGACCGTCACAATTCGCGCATGATGTGTCTCATAGAATTCTTTTTGCGTGGTTGATAACCAGTACTAACGCTAGTGGTGATGAAAAACCTTGTTTGGATGACGAACGAAAGAAAAGCAAACCTTTCTGAAGAATATAAACACTCTCCTTGGCTTTGTCCAGATCATGCTGCTCATTGATGATCATCTTCAGCAACTGAAAATGTGAAACGGATGAACGGATCATTAAGACAGCTGTCATTTAGAATTAACCATAGATGAGTATATTCCCAAATGCCCTCAACATAAAAAAATAAACAACTTATTATCAACATTTAAAAAAAATACTTCGAAAAGGTGAAACGGCCTGCATGGCTGTAGCGCGAGAGACATGAAATGTTATTACCGTGCTGAAAAGTCAGTAAGGAGGCCTAGGTAGGGTACCACCGCGGTCAAACGTCTAAAACGTTATTTTTGTTTTTTATTGCTGGGATTTCATTTACCAGTTAGAGAAAAATGGGCAAAGATGTATAAATCAGTTAGTCAACATAACTATCTTTCCATTTTTCTCAAAATTTTGAGCTTTTTTCGCTGAAAACGCTTCGCGCTAAAAGAGAATCATGTTTGAAAATGGCGCCGATAATAACGTCAGCATCGGTTTTCAATCACTTAGAACTTTTTTAGTAAACTTTTAAAAAGTTTAGTAAACTAACAGGATGTTGGTAATACCCTAAACTTTCGATAGTGAAAGTAGCAACCTTAACTTTGAAGTATTTCGCTTAACTTTTCCAAATTTCACTCGTTTGACCCCTGTGAAAGGTAGGGTAAATTCGGATAAGTGATAATAAGGCCTGGAAACTTAAGGGAATAAGGTAGATGCCGTTGAGAAGGCGACAAATAACAGTTGAGTTTAATTGAAACTGCAACGGCAAATATGACTTTGCCTCCAAAAAAACTATGCGCAAAACGTGACACAAACTTTCCCCCAACCCCCTCCCTACAACGTAAAGAGGCTCTTCACTGTAATAAATAAACTTTAACTACAGTATATGAAGAAGAAAGAAATAAGTGTTACAGCTCATAACACCACTAACAGTAGTACTCGAAGTGCTATGTAAATTTAATATTTAAAAATAATTTACGACTTACATGTTTCTTTGCCAGCTCAAGAGCAAGGTCTTTTATTGATAACTTCGTCGAATGAGGATGATGAGAAGATCGCTTGCTCCGTGGTTTTACCGAGGAACTTCCGAGACCGTTGTCCTGCAAATTCATTAGAGGTATTATCAGAAGAGAGATACAAGAAAGTAGAGGGGATATGTAAAAAGCCATAGGAATATATAAGAGTGCAAGGACCATACAAGGGAGTAGAGGGTGTAGGTAGAAAAGAAAGGGGATAAATGGGAGGACAAAGACGATACAAGGGAGTAGAAGGGATATGTAGAAGGGCACGGGGATACATGGGAGAACAAAGACGATACAAGGGAGTAGAGGGGATATGTAGAAGGGCACGGGGATACATGGGAGAACAAAGACGATACAAGGGAGTAGAAGGGATATGTAGAAGGGCACGGGGATACATGGGAGAACAAAGACGATACAAGGGAGTAGAAGGGATATGTAGAAGGGCACGGGGATACATGGGAGAACAAAGACGATACAAGGGAGTAGAAGGGATATGTAGAAGGGCACGGGGATATATGGGAGAACAAAGACGATACAAGGGAGTAGAGGGGATATGTAGAAGGGCACGGGGATACATGGGAGAACAAAGACGATACAAGGGAGTAGAGGGAATATGTAGAAGGATACGGGGCTAATTCATATTGAGTAGAAGGAGAATATAAGTGAGAAGACTGCATGAAGATGGGAGTGGGAATACACGGGAGTAATTGACAAGGTTCCTCGAAGGATGGTTAAGTTGGTTTAATTCAAGAATAAGACAAATTTTATAACTAGGCCTTTCGTCTACGAAAAAGTAATGGGAGCATAAAACATCAAGTATTGTTGTGCTATCACTCTGAGATCTAGTAAGGACAACACAACATGAACTTAAGTATTCTAAGTAAAAAGCAATCGCGGAGTAAAATTTTAATCCTGGATTTGCGCTCATCGGCCGTTTCAGAAACCAGGCCCCAGTAGGAAGAATAGTAGAACAAGGATATATACATGAGGAACATGGACTACATAGGGGATACAGGGAAGTTTTGGAGGGAAAACAAGGAGAAACCTGGTGCTAGGGAGGGACAGGAGGGTACAGGCGATGTAGGGTATAAAAGGGGGACAATAAGACAATTGCATGATGGCATCATTTGTTAACAGTTAGCAGAGTTCTTCAGCTTTGTTGTTATCATTGTAAAATTAGGGTTATTGATTCTTATAACAATCAGTGGGCTTGACAAATTTAAATAGAAAAGCAAAAGCGAAATGAATTCTGGAAGTTGTAGTCAAATGATGTCATCGTGAAAATAGCCTATCAGGAAACTGACAAGGGGATAATAACCTCACATAACTCAGCAGTAAACTTACCAGTAAAAGGACAAGCAAGAGGAAAAACAGTGAACACGATCGAAACATCTTCAGAGAAAATCACTCTGAATCTGCAAAGGAAAAATAATTAGTTTCGAAGGACAATGTGAAGTCTAAGACTTAAGGCTTATTTTCTTACCAATTTCTTCCAAAGCTTCTCTTCCCTATCAGGGTCTATCAGCAAATTTTCTTGATCCCCCTCACTTGAGGCACACTTGCTAAGTGAATGATTTTCTTGGCTGAGTTAACCTTTTTATTGCCTTCAGTTGTTTGTTTTGTCCACCACCATTCATTGTTTAAAAATGTGAATTTTTTATTGTTCTAGTTTAGACTGATTAACGCTATTTAGGCATTAACGAAACGCACTTATTCGCGCGAAACTTGAGATCGCAACGCGGTAAAGTCGGTGCTGGAGAGATGGACGCAACCTGCGTAGCTGGTGGTATTAGTGGGGGAGTTACTTTTAGGCGTGGGAGCAAGTCAAATTGGGATTTTCGCCGCTCACTTCGCCGCAGAATCAAGAATCCCGCCAGTTACGCAGGCTGGACGCGTCACGTTCTGATCAACTTGGGCATGAAGTTAAAACTTAACAATTAGACCGATTATTTACGCTGTCTGAGAGAATTTACAACTGATGATGCCGACTCAAAATTTTCGATCACGCGTGTCATACCAGTTTCGTAAAGTAAAGGAATTATACATAGGACATTTAGGCCATTGAAGAGAGCTGTTATTTTCTCATAATTTTTGAATACTAAAAAGTTGTTTTGAACACGCATATCGACAAAAGGACTTCTTGATTTTGACATTTTGCGTCCTCAGTATAATTCGTCAGTAGCGACTGGGGGAGATATTATTATTATTATTTTTGACAGTAATTTATATTGTATTTATGTTTAGATCAGTTAGAAAATTGGTCTCTCTGTCCATGACAGATAAGCATAAAAATAAGAGTTTATGCAAATAGTTTTCCACCAAAGTTCAAAGCATCCCCAACGTATTTAATTATTTATCTTTGACCTTGTTTGGCCAATTTTTGTGTTCTGAGTGTGCTTAATTTTTTCCTATACGAAACTTTTGAATTTTACATTTTAAACAAACAAGTTCATCGATTAATAGTAAAAGCAGACGTTTGCCGAAATTTGTTTTGATTAGCTACTAAAGCGAGGTCATAGCAGAGGGCTCCTTTAAAGACACCCTCCTCCGTTTTCAGTAATTTTCAATTACTTATATTGCATGAATTACCACTGCGACGATCATATCTTCCTTAAAAGTGCCGTAATTTTTTTCGGGTTAACTTGCAATTGCTTGAATTACAATTACCATTGCGACGATCATATCCTCATTTTATAAAAAGGAAGTTTTAGCGGTTCATATGTAGCCCCCAACGTCGATCTCGGTGATTCACTTTACCATGCATTTACAGTAAAATAACGATATAGATAGAAGAATCTGTAGCTCAGTGTGCCCAGTGTATTGTCAGGGCGTTTTCTTTGGAGTGCGCATTATGACGTTCTGCTCGTATAACGCCATGTTGAATCATAAAAAATAGACGGGAGTTGGCCCCCACTTACTCCATCTTCTGTTTTCGCCCTAAGCGATGTATTCCAAGGGATGCTGCTCTCCCCAGTTGCAATCTTTCTCAGCAACAAAATCAAATTCAAGATGGCAGCCACGGCATTACGAACATAGGCAATATAAAGATAGCAAGCAGCTTTCGCCCGCTCCCAAAAATACAGCTGCATTGCAAGCTATCTGACAAATAAATCAGTCTCCCGAATAAAGGCCCGCTTCTTTTCGTTTGGCGCTGTGGCGTGGATGTCAGCTTCAAGGTCCAGTATTTTTTGAAGTTATCCGCTGACAATTTACTCGTTTTCAAATGATCGCAGGCTAACGTTTACTTTTTCTTGAAAGTTGTTTACTCTGACAGCTGAAGCTGACAGAGTTTTGAGTCAACTTGTGATGTTTTTAAGTGTCTTCTTCCACTGGATGTAAAAAACCTCTGTTTGACTTCGACGTACTTTCAGTACAACGGCAAACACTACAAATAGTTACATGGTACAGCTATGGGCTCTCCAGTTTCTGTTGTTGTAGCAGAAATTGTCATGCAAAGCATCGAGGAACAAGCCCTACCTACCTACAGGCGAACGGTACCTCTTTGGTTACGTTACGTTGACGACACATTCACCGCCGTACACAAACACGGAATCGACGATTTTCACGAACACCTTAACAGACAGAACGCGGACATACAGTTCACCAAGGAGATCGAAGAAAATGGTAAGAGACGTTTTCTAGACTGCTTGGTCACTCACGACAACAATAAACTAAAAACGACTATTTACAGAAAACCGACACATACCGACCGATTACTAGACCAGTCTTCGTACAACCCGACCTCTCACAAGGCTACTACTATCCGGACTCTGACGAGACGAGCGCAACTAGTTTGCCACTCAGCTGACAGCTACAAGACGAGACTGATTATCTTAACAACGTTTTTTGTAAGAACAATTACAACACGGACTTTGTTAGACGGAACCGCTCACAGTAACACCGATTCCAACTCTCAGACCAACTCTGGCCCTGTTACGACAGCGACTATACCGTACATCAGAGGCACCTCTGAAACTATTGCACATATATTACAACCTTACAATATACGTGTTGCGCACAAACCGATAACCACTTTACGGCGACTGCTTACTAATGTCAAGGACAAAGACAAACCGGAGGACAGACAGGGAGCAGTATACAAGATCAAATGCTGCGACTGCCAGGCTTCTTACATTTGTGAAACTGGCAGAAACCTAAGCACGCGACTGACCGAACACAAACGCGCGACGAGGAATGGTGACGTCAACAATCACATTGCTGAGCACCATTTAAAGACGAAACATCAAATTGACTGGGACTCTGCGACATATATAACGTATTTTACAGACTACTATCAACGTCTTACTTTAGAAAGCTGGTTTACTAACTTAGAATAAACGCCACTGAATTCGAACTGAATCGTAGCCAACAGTTACCAGCGCCGTACAAACGACTTATTGACGAGATCAAGCAAAACTAACTACGAGAGAACAACTGGAGAACTGACAATTTGACTAACAATAAACGACTGTTTAACTGTGACAATAGACGGATCGAAACGCACCAATCACTGATTACGAGTCTTCATGGCCAATAACATCACGGCTTAAGTGACAGACGACCAATAACATCGCGACATAATTGACCAATCAGATCAATAACCAGAGTATAATACCATCAACTGACGTGATACAACTCACTTTGACTCTGAAGATGACTACCGCACAGGTTGTCGAAACGTCAGTCACTGTCAACAACAACAGTCCTATTCAGGAATACGTTCAGCCGGACGATCAAACTCAACCTTTGAAATAACTCCAGGGTTCAAACCTTTCACAATAACAATAGAGTACTAAAGTGTGACGTCACAAAAATGAAATTTCTGAAATTATGGGATTTGTCAGGGTCCAAGAGGCCTACTTGCCAAAAATGAGCATTTCGGGGGAAATTGTCTCTGAGATCGTAGCCCAGTTATGCTTAGAAAACTCCATAAAAACCCTTCTAATTTTTTTGGGACGACTCCCCCCCGAAAAAAAAATTAGAAGGGTTTGTATGGAGTTTTCTAAGTATAACCGGCTAACATCTCAGAGACAATTTGCCCGGAAATGCTCATTTTTGGTAAGTAGACCTCTTGGACATTGTTCTTTCAGAATATCCTGACAATCCCATAATTTCAGAAATTTCATTATTATGACGTCATCACTTTAGTACTGTGGTATTTGATTTAAACATTGGCATTTACATTACATTTGCAGTGATAAGGCATATATGTCTCCAAAGAGGTTCTGAATGTTGTGCATAATTTTTTCATAGGTTTTAGCAAATAAGAACCTGTTCCAAAATTTAGCTTAAACAGGTTTTTAAAATCCAGGTTAACGTTCTTAGTCGCGGAGTTTTACTGTAATGTAAACGCCAGCTCCTTACTTGATTTGGAAGAAAAGTCCCATTTCTCGTTTTCGTGTGGGGTGAAAGTTGACCACCGTAAAATCGAAAAATTTCTGGTGCTAGTCTGGCTAGTGTTGGCCTGTATTTAGTAACTGAAAATACTTTACAAAACTGTCAGTGCATTAAAAACAAAAAAGCAACACGCGATTAAAAAGATGTTCAAGTTCTTTTTAACCACTTTTATTTAATTAATCATCTCAGCGCTACAGCAGTTTATATTAATGACAAAACGGGGCTAGATCACCATTTATCGGTTCAGATGACACTTCTTCAATAAGCCTTAGACCGTTGACCGAATAGATTGCCAACAAAAGAAAAAAGACAACAATTTCAGTGGAGGTCGGCCTCTAAACTGGTCTCTGCTAGAAATTTAGCTTTTGACATTATTCGGTGACAACTCTTCAATTTTGGCCTTTAAATTTTTAGTGTCTAAACGTTTGCACCATTAAGAGGTTTTATTAAATCATGGCGTAATTTATTACTTAGAAACAATATTAGCAGTAGTTGGTTTATTCAGTGCCATTGCATTTGTTTGTTTCTTGAGTCAATAGTAAAACTCGCTCGCTTCCTGTGAGCTGCCCCGTTTTCTCATCGTCTTTACATTAATACCAAAGCGTCCCTAATTAGCCTTTTTTTCAAGCCCATCACCAGCTGATCAGGTAATCAACCTAACGTTCCTCAAACGAGATTGGATAAGTAACCAAACGCCTGTTGTCCCAGGCGTAGAGCACTTTTTCTCTAGGGTTGTAGGCCACCATGGAGTTGTAGCCGAACTGATTGGTGAACTGAATGTTGGGGTTCCATTGTTTTCCAGTCTTGGTGTCGTAAGCAAAGTTGATGGTCGTGGACTTTGAATTATAGCTGTCGATACAGTAAATCACTCCACAAGCCACAAAAGCATTTCCCATTGAGCTCATAACTTCTGCAAAATAACATTAAATGGAAACTCGGAGTAAGATAATTAAACTATATGCCCACTTACAGTCATTCAATTGAGTAACAAAGACTTCCGAAATTAAAAGATATTCAGTTTTAAAACAAAGGATGCGCATTTGGAGAAGGAAGGGATGATGTTGACCGTTTACTAACTGGCAGGTTATAACTATGGTTTCTAGTTTATTAATGAATCTAACAAGTTCCAGAAGCCCCGTTACTATTTCATGGCATTTGTATTTAGCTCAAGGACCTCTTAAGGCGTATGTAGTACCTGTATTTAAGTGCCAAGCGTGGGTTAAGGTCCCTGTGTATACATCTATCAATCGCACTCTCAGTTTGTAGCTGTGACTACTGTAGCCCCATAAGGCCCATAATCCGTGTTCGTCAGCTGCCAGATCAACTTGAGTGTAGCCACCCCACTGGTAAGAGGTCTTCCTCGCTGAACCAGCTAAGCCTATCTGTTTTTCCTCACGCTCAGTCTTCAGATTGTACTTGACGACGTTGTTCGTACCCGCTCTGCCATAACAAAACAACAACAACACTATCTGTTATTATATAATACATTTAACTCACTATCTCTTTTCCGATTGGCCGAAAGCGTACAGTGAACTTTGGAAATCAGCACCTGGGAAATCATCTAGTTGCAGATTATACAATAATCATGTCAAGGACACTCAAGGTCACGGGTAATCATCTCATGTATGACCGCGGTGCATGATTTCTAAGGGTAATCATGTCAAGTTCGCGCGCGTGTTTTCCTTCCGTTAGTGAAGAAGCAAAAACATGACTTCCAGGTTTGCTTTGTTCCATCTACTGTCGTTACCATTTTTTTTTTCGTTCAATGTATAATAAAACAATTATTAGATTCGGTTTTTGTGATATCTAGAATAGTCAAGGTCTTGGTAAGGGTTATAATCCAGGGGCACCCAACGGGAAATGTTGAGAAAAAGACCTAAAAACAACAACAAAGCGTGAATAAGGTTTTCTGAGACTATTTTAAGCATTTTGGGAGATTGCTGGAAAAAAATTATCTGTTCCTCACTCCCAGCAAGACTGATGGAAGAGTTCCCAGCCAGCAACCTTACAACCTGCAACCTGACTTACTGCACTGTAATTTGCAGGGAGTTATAATAACTCCTCTAGTGGGGCTAATTTAACTCCTTACAGTGGAGTTATTTTTCGTGGAGTTATTTTAACTCCAAAAAGGAGTTTAAAGAACTCTTTTTCAGGAGTAAAAGTGACCCCAGATATTGAGGAGTTAAAATAACCCCAAAAAAGGAGTTATCCTGTACCTAAAATTTTTACTCCACTTTCAGAGTTAAATTAACTCCAAAAAGAGTAAAAACAACCCATGTAAGGAGTACAAGTAACCCCATTTCGGAGTAATTTTAACTCCAGACTGGGAGTAAAAAGAACTCTTTTTCAGGAGTAAAAATGACCCCAAATTCGGAGTTAAATTAGGAGTTAAAATAACCCCAAAAAAGGGGTTATCCTGTACCTAAAATTTTTACTCCATTTTTGGAGTTATAATAACTCCCTAAAAATTACGGTGTGGGAAGTTTCATAGGGCACAATTCAGATCTTGAGTGGTAAGTAACCCATACAAGTAACCCGCAGCAGCTATTCTAGACTTCAAATCCCCTTTGACACCCTGAATTATCTTTTTCCCAGCAACTCTTTCCTTCCAAGGACTATTATTTCTTCCACATCTCCCAGCCAGCAAAAATGTGCCTGAAGAACAGATATTTTGAGGAACAGATCCCTTGGGTGCCCCTGATAATTCTCAGCCTTCGGCTTCCACTATATAACCCCTATCTCGACCTTGATTTTTCTGGACATCACAAAAACCTCATCCAATAATTGTTTAGCATTAGTGCGGTTGGAGAAAGTTTCTGAATGCACTTGAATGATTTCAAGGATATCGTCATGTGAAAGCACTATCGGTTTTTAACAGTGCATGTGTCTCGATACAATCATCTTGGCAAGCTAGCCGATTAGAGACGAGCTAGGCCATGATGTTGATTTCCCTAACTAGCATAGATGATTACTACTTTTATTAGTAAACTGGTATATCATATCATATGAGTGATCCAGGTATGAAACGACACCTTTGATGTTTTGATATGCGACCTGTTCAGTGATGATTACAGTTATAAGAAATAATCCTTTAAGCCCTATTTCCCCGGGGGGGGGGGGGGGGGGGGATCCGTTAATGCAGTTGGAGAGCCGTAGAGCTGTCCCGCAGGTTTCACAGCCCCCATAATCCAAAGCCTCAGCCAGGACATTTTAATAATTCCACAACTTGAAGGCCGCGAAGTGAAAAACCACTGCAGACTTCAGGATCACACACATTTCTTTCATTTTCTTGTTTTTCGATAGCAGACCAGGAAGCTGTCAGCCTATCTGCGGCATTATTATTGCGAATAAATGCTGCAAAAGTGGCCCTTGTTTGTTCTCTTCGCGCCAGTGAGAAGAACCGCCGCCATCTTGGATGTCACAATGCTATGCGCAGTAGAGGGTGCGCAGTGCAAAACAAGGGAATTACCTTAAACCCCTAAAGGAGACCGATCTGGGCGAGGCTCAAGCTTTTTTTGACCCCTGAAAGAGACCATGTTAAAACACAGACAATATAATTTTTTTTTTTCGCGTGCAACCCTAAACGAGTCCTTTACGGCTAAATTTGATGGCGTTTTGCCCAGAACACCCTAAATGAGACCAAAATCCGAAATTTACACCCCTAAGCGAGTCGACGAGCATCCCCACCGCTTTCATATGCGGAGTCCCTCCCCCGGGTATTTTTCCCGTTGGACATACTCGATCAGATTAAGCGAATATAAATAACGTGTTACCTGTTGTAGTAAAGAAAAGATCCATACACCACTCCTCCTGTTCCGTCCCACGTGTAAGGCAGTTTGTACTTCTTACGAGCGATGCCTGCTTTGAAAAAGTCCATGTTTGCAAACTCTTCAAGCTCGTTTCTCCCGGCGTAGCTCGCCATAACGAATATGGTCTCAGCACCCATGATTCCTAGCGGATCTTTCATCCACGCTCCTTGAGTATAGTACCTAGTGTTGTGAGTCACAGGTTTACCAATAGACTTGATGTGAGTGCAGCTATCTGCAAGAAATAGAGACTGTGTGTCTGATGATAACTTCCTAACAGAATATCAAATAGTAAAACGTCAGTCACTAGCTCCCATTTCTGTCTAGTAAGTTTCAATGTCAGGTCTTAGGCCACGATTTTAAATCACCTTGTGGTCTAACTTGGACTATCTTTGTTTGTCATTTTTTATTAGCTTTTATTAGAGTGCCTTTAAACAAGGTCGAAATAAGTGAGCTTCGGCCTGATTCGAAACATTTACATATTTTAGGTACCTATGAAACTCTTAACTACACTTCCGAGGAAGTCATCAAACAACCTACTCTTGAAGAAAGTTGTGTGTTATGTACAGTGAAGTGATCTTAGCGTCCACGTTGACAGACGTTTAAAAAATGGTTTTATAATAAAATTGAGTCTAAACGCAAGTTTGGCGTGGGAACAGAAAAGAGGACACTAAGGTGGTCATTCAAGTTTCCGGCTTTGATGACAAAGTTAACGTCCTAGGCTTAGTAATTGAGACTATTGAGCCCCCGCCGCCCCGGGACTTATTTATTTCATCATTTCAAGCCCATTTGAGGGGGGGGGGGGGGGGGGGGGCGCTTAATAGAGAAGGGGGACCTATTTGATAGGGAGGGGCTTATTTAATAATATTTAGAAACGACGATGGTATCGGTTCTCTATAAAGAACTAGAATACAAAGTGGAAAAGCTCAAGTACAAGACGTTTTAGGTCATGCAGCCGAGGATTAGAATCAAATCCGAACCTTCAGTTGGTAAATAATAAAACCATCCCGGATCAGTCCACACGAAGTTTTACAGCCGTGATTGATTAATACAGTCTATCATTTATTAGTGAAGAATAGTTAAGAGAGGGGTGGAGGGGAGGGGGGCTTATTAACTTTCTTCCCCTGAAAGAGGGGAGGGGGGGGGGGGGGCTCAATAAAGGATTTACGGTATCTCATGGACTTCTTTTTGCGTGCTTAATAACCAGCTAACGTGGTCTAATGGTGATGAAAAAACCTTGTTTGGGCGCCGAAGAAAACGAAAAGCAAACCTTTCTGAAGAATATAAACACTCTCCTTGGCTTTGTCCAGGTCATGCTGCTCATTGATGATCATCTTCAGCAACTGAGAATGTGAAAAGGAAAAAGACAGCTGTCATTTAGAAGTAATAATTCGCCCACATAATATAAACATACAACTTAACTATTACCAATAGAAAACAGATTTCAAAAATTAAAACGGCCTGCCTGGCTGTAGCTGGAGAGGAGTGAAGTTATTACTCAGGATTACTGCGCTGAAAACTGAAGGGGGCCCAGGTAGAGTAAATTCCGGGCAAGCGCCTGGAGACTAGGAAATAAGGCAGATGCTGAGGCAGATGCAGGTGAGATGGCGACAAATAACACTTAAATTGAATTGAAACTGCAAGGGCAAAAAGGGCTCCCCCACCTCCCCCCCCAAAAAAAAAAATTGTACAAAACGTGAAAGTAATTCGTAACTTTAACTTTGTGATCAAAGTCTAAAAAAGAAGTAAGTATTACAGCTCTTAACGTGGTAAGTTAACTATTTCAGTAAAGTAGTACTAACGGGTGCTATCTTATGTTTTTAGAATACTGCTACTTACATGTTTTTTTGCCAGCTCAAGAGCAAGGTCTTTTATTGATAACTTCTTTGAATGACCATGATAGGAAGATCGCTTGCTCCGTGGTTTAACCGAGGAACTTCCGAGAACGTTGTCCTGCAAGTTCGTTAAAGGTATTATCAGAAGAGAGATACAAGGTAGTAGAGGCGAAATGTAAAACACCGTAGGCCATAGTGTATAGATTTAGCCAGGGCTAAAAGCGAAGCACCCAGCAATTTGCCTGAACTTCATCCTAGCGATTACTTCGAGTCGTTTTCACTCCCTCAGTAACGTCGTTACTTCGGGGAGTAATAACGACTCGAAGTAATGGGATGAAATTCAGGCTATTTCATTGCGTGATTGCGACCGAGTTTGATTATAGAATTCAGTACAACCGCGTCAAGTCCTACTGCATGCAGTTGATAGTTTGAACGTTAAACATGAATTACGATCGAAAAAAGTAAAGCATTTCTGTATCATGCAGACATTTCCAAACGATATTTCTCGGTTTGCCACTTGAAAATCGTGTTTTACTTTTTGCATGAATTAAAGAAAAGGTCAAGGAGTCAGTGACGTTGCTGGACGGCATTAACGACCTGTCGATTCAGACGTTACAGAGGGAGTAATAACGACTCGAAGTAATCGGATGAAATTCAGGCTAGTCCGAGGTCAGTTTGAAATCAAAATTATAATTGTGAGGCACATAAACACAACCTATTTCAAATGAATTTTAAAAAATTAAACTTGAGCCTGTGATTATTTGAAAACTAGTAACTTGTCAGCGGATAACTACAAAAAAATACTGGACTTCGATGGGTCGACACCTGAGCCCGCGATACGGTCAGGTGATGCTATTCAGCTTATACCCTGTTTTGACAGCAACAACATTGATGTGCAATATGTGTGTAGTAGAAAGTGTGAGATAGAACATTGGCTTCCCTGTGGTGCGGACGGACGGTCGGAGGCGGTCGGTGTACGGTGACGTGATGACCAAATTTTCTGGGATGGGTAGATTTTCTTAGCTCTGGGGCTTCGCGCGCGTAGAGCTCTGCTATAAGAGTACAGGGACAATACAAGAGTGTATAGGGCATATATAAAGGGCACGGGAATATATGGGAGTACAAAGACGATACAAGGGAGTAGAGGGTATATGTAGAGGTGTACGGGGATATGTGGGAGTATAAAGACGATACAAGGGAGTAGAGGGTATATGTAGAAGGGTACGGAGATATATGGGAGTAAAAGGACCATGCAAGGGAGTAGAGGGTATATGTAGAAGGCACAGGGATATATGGGAGTACAAGGAGGATACAAGGGAGTAGAGGGTATATGTAGAGGTGTACGGGAATATATGGGAGTATAAAGACGATACAAGGAAGTAGAGGGTATATGTAGAAGGGTACGGAGATATATGGTAGTAAAAGGACCATGCAAGGGAGTAGAGGGTATATGTAGAAGGCACAGGGATATATGGGAGTACAAGGAGGATACAAGGGAGTAGAGGGTATATGTAGAGGTGTACGGGAATATATGGGAGTACAAAGACGATACAAGAGAGTAGAGGGTATATAGAGAGGTGTACGGGGATATATGGGAGTATAAAGACGATACAAGGGAGTAGAGGGTATATGTAGAAGGGTACGGAGATATATGGTAGTAAAAGGACCATGCAAGGGAGTAGAGGGTATATGTAGAAGGCACAGGGATATATGGGAGTACAAGGAGGATACAAGGGAGTAGAGGGTATATGTAGAGGTGTACGGGGATATGTGGGAGTATAAAGACGATACAAGGGAGTAGAGGGTATATGTAGAGGTGTACGGGGATATGTGGGAGTATAAAGACGATACAAGGGAGTAGAGGGTATATGTAGAAGGGTACGGAGATATATGGGAGTAAAAGGACCATGCAAGGGAGTAGAGGGTATATGTAGAAGGCACAGGGATGTATGGAAGTACAGGGACGATACAAGGGAGTAGAGGGGATATGTGGGGAGTCTAAAGACGATACAAGGAAGTAGAGGGGATATGGAGAACATTAAGGGGCTAATATATGTGGGAGTAGAAGGAGAATAGAGATGAGAAGACTGTATTCCTATGCCCTGAAGAGGGCATGGGAATACGTGGGAGTATTGGGCACGGTTTCTTGAAGGCTGATTAAGTTTAACCAAAGGATAAGACAAATTTTAAGCCTACGCCTCTTACCCAAAACAAAGTACTGGGAGCATAAAATATATTGTTGAGCCTTTACTTTAAGATCCATTAACAACACAGCATGATAATCGAACTTATAAAAACAGTCGAGGAGTAAAATTTTAATCCTGGATTGGCGAAAATCGTCCTCTCAGGAACCGGGCGCCAGTAGGAAAAATAATAGAACAAGGATATATAGATAAGATAACGAGGGACATAGACTACATGGAGGATACAGGGAAGTTTTGGAGAGAATTAACATGGAGAAACGTGGTTCTAGGGAAGGACAAGGGGGTTACGGGCGATATAGGTAAGTAGAGGAAGCAATAGGACAATTGCACGATGACAGTCATTTGTTACCGGTTCAACGGCAGAGTCCTACACTTTGTTGTTTTCTTTTGCAAATTAGGGCTATTGATTCTTATAACTCTTAGTGGGATTAACAACTTTAAATAGGGAAGCAAAAACGAAATGAATTCTGAAAGCTGTTGTCAAATGACGCCATCGTGAAAATGGCCTATTAGGAACCGGACAAGGGGATAATAACATCACAACTCACGGTAAACTTACCAGTAAAACGCCAAGCAAGATGAAAAATAGTGGGCACAATCGAAACATCCTCGGAGAAAATAAATCTCTGAACCTGCAGAGGAAAAGTAATTAGTTTCAAAGGCAATGTGAACTGGAAGACTTTAGGCTTATTTTCTTACCAGTTTCTTCCAAAGCTTCTCTTCCCTATCAGGGTAGCTAGCAGCAGTGTTTCTTGATCCCTCACTTGAGGCACACACTTGTCAAGTGAATGATTTTCTTGGCTGAGTTAACCTTTTTATTGCCTTCAGTTGTTTATTTTGCTCACCACCATTCATTGTTTAGAGATGCGAACTTTTTCTTGTTCTAGTTTTGACTGATTAACACTTCCGCCGTTGTACTTGTAAAATTAACGTTTGCTCGTCTCATTAAGGTCAATGTTAACCTCATTTCAAAAACAGCAAATAAAACACGTTAGATACGTTCCAAATGAGGAGTATTGGTTATTTGCACATTTTTGTAGTGTTCAAAAATGAAACAGCTACAAATTTAATACTGAATATCGCAAACGCTTCTAGCCACCGAATATAAAAATAATACTTATTTTTGTTTTATAAAAAATTGAAGGTATTAAAGTAAGTGATGAAGAGCCAAAAATTTGACTGTTAAGTGTTATCGAGATACTGGAGTACAAGCGTCCAGGGCCCAGTTGCTCGAAGCATGGTTAGCGTTAACCAGCGTTTAATACCATGACAACGTATTGGTTTTGATACTGCTTAACCAATGGTTAAAGCTAACCATGCTTTGAGCAACTCAGCCCTGACTGATAAAATCACAGAATTGAGTCTTCTTCAAGATCGTTTTAAACACTGCTCCAGATTAGTATGTGTAATCAAATGGTGACGAGTGAAATTAGGGAATAATATCACGCGCGTTTTGTCCAAATCCTAATAATGAGTATAAATCCGGTGTTTAGACGAATTTTGGTCCCAAATTTGTCTGCACTTGATGAGATATGCTGACTAATTTTGGGCCAAAA
>NC_133201.1:55468649-55476149 GCF_958299795.1 Porites lutea | reverse complement strand
TTTATTACACTTCTTTATTGAACAGCCAAAGAGGTGTAAGCAAGATAAGGTTGGTTTCCCTTTATCGGTTGAACGTGTGTTAAGCATCAGTCAATTCCACCTGCGCCCTCCTCCCCCAGGCTGCTGCGGGGCATTTGCCCGCTTTGTTAGTCTCTGGGTGGGGCGTTTGCAAATTTTGCCCTACCCGGGGGCCGGGCATTTGCCAACCCCGTGGCCATTCCCGAGCTTTTGACACGCATACGTCCTATCAGAATATAACTACACAGAGGGTTTTACTGAAAAAAAAAAAAGCAGATTGGCTCATCTGCCAAGGACAGGAATAAATTGCAGAGCGTTGTAAAGGCATGTTCTCGATTTTATGAATGCATTTCTTCATTGCTTATCAAGCAAAAATTACCAAAATTACTTAGCGAAATTGGAGCTATCGATGTGAATGAACATTTTTGGTTATTGAATCAAATTTCTATTGATATTACTTGAAGAACATCCTTTCATATTTAGGAAACTATTTATAACATATAACTTTACAGCGCTCTATTAATTTTAACGTCAAGAATTTTATATCAATACTAAAACCATAAACTGGTGCATGTGGTTGTTAGAATCGTTAGAATCCTAGCGCTATTACAAAGAAATACGTTAACTGAAACAAAAAATCGCACATTAAAATGCTTAAAATGGCACTATTCTACTGTGCGATCAATGAAAAATGTTGCAGTGTTGACGGAGGACGGGGCATTTGCCCTCTTTTTTCGTCCCCACCCCGGGGGATTCGACAGCTCAAGAGTCCCACCCCCGGGAATTTGCCTTCCAAGGCAAAAAAAGCCAATGCCCCCGGTGGGTAGGGGGTGGGGGGGGGGGGAGGGGCTGGGCGCAGGTGGAATTGACTGATGCATTTCGGCCCATCGTCGTACTCGTGTGAGAGTAGAATAAATTATGTAGATTAAACGTCAAGTGTCTTCCTTGCTAGTCGCTCGTAGATTTGTAAGTTGGGTTCCCGGGCAGTACATAAACCTGTTGTAAATCGGTGTATTGTAAATCGAGCGGATTAAAGTTGTGTTAAAGCGTTCAAGTCTGTTCTCCATCGCTTCCTTAACAACGTGTATTCAACTCCGTAGTGATAAGATTACCGATTGGAGAAGTAAACTGGAACTGGAACTGAATCTGACGAAACTGTCACTAAATTTTACATACAGCTGTTATACATAGCTTTCAAGGCAAAAATCGTTCAAATCAATTAATGGTCTGCCTTTTCTATCTCTGTTCTAACAAAAACAATTAATTTAGTATCTAAAAAAGAGCAGTGCTGAAATTTTGAATAACTTTATACCGGTATATCAACATTTCCGTTCCTGAATTTTTGGAAGGGAGAATTTTTTTTGTCAGGACAGGTCCCTTGAACGAAAGTGGACGTCCCATCTTGTACCGTCCTTTTATTTACACAGTTTTTTAATGTCGTTGAAATGTCCACAAACATAAACGCCCTAGTTTGACAGTATGTACAGCGTGATCCGGCACCTCCTTATGAGTCTTTCTCAATCTACCCACTGACGGACCCACTTCTACGAGTGAACGGGTTAAAAATTTTAAGAACTTTTTAGCCTGAGTATCAGGCCTTCCTAATGGGCTAGGGGAGAGGAGATTTTAGATGGGGGAGGGGGCAGAAGAGAAAGGAAGGCCTGACACAAAACCATTCAGCAAATCGTGTGACACATCCAAAATGTGGATGTGGCAGTGATTGGATAACACACAATACCCCCTGACGTCACCGACCGCAAGTAAATACGAGCAAAGCGATCGGCAAGGAGAAGTTATTGAAATTTTTCATAGATGTTTTGATTTCATGAGGTACTTTTACGGACAGAGACGCATAGAGGAATTCAAAAAGGCTCTAGAGGGCGCTCTCAAGTTCTTTCCTGGAATAAAAATAAAACCCAAGCGAGAATTGTCTTTTCAAAGCCTTGTATTTAAAAGGAAAGATGTTCCGGGAGAATGGAAAAGCCTCATATACCAGCTTCTACCAAAACTATGTCGGAGTGCTAGTTTCACAAGACCGGGACAAAGAAGGCGATATCAGTGCTTCAGATATCTAAGTTCTGATTTACAACATCCTGCCTTGAAAAGGGTATTGTTACTGAAAATAAAATTAGAGCGAGGTAGCCATGTATTGAGAGTAGCCGACAGCACCAAGGCTTCAGCTTGACTTTGATTGTGGCAGTTACAATAGCGTACGTGAATGGAATTCGTTCGCTTCCTCTTCCAAATTATTTTTCACTTTTGAAATGTCTTAAGCTTAAGAGGGCGCCATCGTATTTCGCAAACGTGATTGACCTTTGCTATAGGCTCTCGTTTTTCTGAACTGAACTTGTAACAGCTTTCACGAGCTCTCTGTGAAGTGGTGGATGCTTAGAAAATTATCAAGTAGCAGCAAATTAAGTGTTTCACCATCGCACCTTCCTAGTATTTATTCTTGCAGCTCCTTTCAACCACCCGAGAATACGAGAGATAACCAACAAAACCTAAAGAAAAAAAAAGGATTTCCCTAGGACGATTCTCGGCCTGATCTACTGATCAGCTTTTTAGCTGCCAGATTCTCAGGAACCTGCTTATAATGAGCGCATGTTGCGACTCTGTAAACAAAGAAGCAATTTACAATTTTCCGGTCACACGTTTATTGTGTGATCTCACACTAGCACAATTCCTAAAACATGTTATAATTCCTCCAAAACGGCAGGTTTTCCATTACAAGTATTCGAAAACTCCTCAATGGAGGTTTCAGAAAAAAGCGAAATCGTAGCAACACAAGCACCGGAGCTCGGCCAGACCGTAAGGTGAGATTTATTTTTTTATTATTCGTCGGCGGCGTAACTGCTAAAAATCGCGGAACACTTTTTATGCAATGGAGCAAGCTGTGCACTACATTAGTAATGTAAAAAAGTACGATTTCACACCGCATAAATGAAATCGTTTTGCATGCATATAGTCTCAGAAAGAGCCAAAAGGCATTAACGAAACGCACTTATTCGCGCGAGTTGAGATCGCAACGCGGTAAAGTCGGTGCGAGCTGAGATGGACGCAACCTGCGTAGCTCGAGTGGGGGCGAGTGCTGCTTTTTTATTAGGCGGGGGAGCCGCGTGAGGATTGGGAGCAAGTCAAATTGGGATTTTCGCCGCCGGATCAAAAGAATCGCACGCGTCACGCACGTTGGACGTTCTGATCAACTTGGGCATGAAGTTAAAACTTAGCAATTAGACCGTTTATTTACGCTTTCTAAGAGGATTTACAACTGAAATATTGTCTTCAACAGACACACTCGTCCGTTAAGAGAAAAATTTCAATTTCTTAATGAATTTGACTATGAATTTTCGATCACGCGCGTCATACCAGTTTCGTAAACTAAAGGAAATACACAGGAAATTTAGGCCATTGAAGAGAGCTGTAAAGTTATTTTCTCATTTTTTAATAATAATAAGAAGTTTTTTAAGACGCTTATCGAAAAAAGGCCGACTTCTTGATTTTGACATTTTGTTTCCCAGCCATGCGGTGGAGAAGATATTATTTTTTTTCGGAACTAATTTATATTGTACGTATGTGTAGATCAGTTTACAGACTGCAAAACAGTCCGTATTTTTGCGTATTCAAGTACGCGCGAGCAGTCAAAGGTCTGAAACGAGGCTGAAAACAAAGAGCGAGACTCTTACGCCACGCTTTACCGATTTCTTTACTGATTTTCAGAAAAAAATACGACTGTTTTACAGTCTAAGATCAGTTAGAAAACCTCTTTGTTCAGCATAAAAATATGAGTTTATGCAAATCTTCGTTTTTATACGTTAGTTCTCCACCAATGTTCAAAACGTCCCCAATGTATTAATTTATTTTTTAACATTTTTTGCAAATTTTTGTGTTCTGCGTGTGCTTACGTTTTCCCTATACGAAAGTTTTGAATTTTACATTTTAAACTAAACAGGTTAATCGATTAATATAGTAAAACCAGACTGTTGCCGAATTTTTTTTTACTTTTTTGAGTAAAATGAGCACGTTGAAATCAGTAGATTAGGTAATAAAGCCACGTCATAGCAGGTCTTTGAAGTCACCGTCCACCGTTTGCAGTAATTTTCAATTGCTTATATTGCAATTACCACTGCGACGATCATATCTTCATTTTTTAAAAAAAGAAGTTTTAGCGGTACATATGTAGCCCCCAACGTCGATCTCGGCCATCTACTTTACCGTGCATTTACAGTAAAATAACGATATAGATCTGATCATAATGCACACCCCAAATGTAAAGAAAACGCCTACAATACACCGGGCTACAGATTCCTCAATATCTACTGCTCAATCTCCCGAATAACTGCTTCTTTTTGATTCACGTTGTGGCGTGGATGAATTGACCGGAGCGCCAGGCTCTTGTATGTAGGCCTGCATGTTTTTAGTAACTCAGTATATTTTTAAAAATGTCATTGGAATCGTAAAAATGGTGGCATACCTCTCATTAAATACGGACAATCTGCTCTGTCCCTTCGGTGTAGAGAGGGTCAGATGAACTGTACATGGAAGGGTTTCTTCTGCCGACTGCCTACAGTGGATAGATTCATTTCCGCCGATATTTACAATGAGTTTCTATATAGATTGTCACCTGAAACTACCTTAACTGTATGCCAGTGGGGTTCGGTTTTCAGCTAGATAGAATAATGAGATTTAAGAGAGGGAATCTTGGGGCGTTGGTCGGGATGTGTGAATTTCACTTAAATTATTTTTAGAGGTTGTAATTAAACAGAAGCCTGATTCCTGAGACGACGGCACATTTTCATAGGTTGACTGAAACTTCACGAAATCCACATGTGACTGCCTCAAAGCAAACAATGCAGACTATTGTAATGATGACTGCTGAATCCTCTCGTGAAACACTGAATAAAAGTTTGTGGGCATCTCCGGAAACAAACCGCCCCATTAATTTCAGGCATTTAATTGGTCCCCAAGGGCCGTGATACTGGGCGTTTACCTCTCTATCCCATTATTCTCCGACTCTTGGTTTCACTACACATTCTCGTCAAAAGTACAGACTGCATTTCTGAATTTAAAGTTCCTAGGGCAGTGTCTTTAGCCTGCATACAGACGTCTACTACTTCCTTAACTGCTCTACATGCGAAAAACAAGGGAAATAGGAGGCTATTAAAGGGGGCTATTTTTTTGTCACTAAATCTACAGACTATCACTCTTGCTTTAAGAAATATAACTCTCTCTATCGAATAAACTTCTACCGTCAATTTCAGGGCCGTCTTACAAAGAGAAAGTTTTAAAAGCGCAAAATTCGAGCCAAATTCGAGCCGAGGGACAAGTCGCGACAGCCCGTCGATCTATTGAGACTCAAGATTAACAGCTAATATTTATTTCATCACAGATTTCTAGTGCAGTTGTCGTAGGGAGCCAACTCCGTGTTATGAACTTGCCATGTAGTGATCGCTATGTCGCAAGCAGGAACGTTTATGCTTACCATCATAGATCTAATTTTTCTATTTTTGGAAAGTTATCTAATATCCCCAACCACAAATCTCTGAAACTGTTTTTGAACACTGAAAGCAGTATACAAACTGAACATGGAAATATCATAAGAAAAAGTATAAAACAAGCACATAGACCCTCTAAGTTTCCCAGAAATGTTCACCCGTTACGTCATCATGCATTGTCGAGCTACCAAACAAACAGACCAACAAGAGAACATTTTTAAACGTTTTTCATTCAGCATTTCAGCACTGGTAAAAGTAGTCTGCTACACAGCCGTTTTTAGTGTCGTCACGCAACGCTCCTTCCCACAAACGGCTGCTGAGAATCGAACCACATTCCTTTCCCGCGGTTAGCCAATTAGAATTCAGCTCCCATTTTCTGGAAGGTGTTTGCGCTACGTTTGCGGTACGGTGACTCCTCCAATCACAGCTTTGCTTTTATCGGTGCCCCTTGTGTAAACGACAGAACGATCAAAATGGTCGCGTGAAAACAAGCAATCAACCAGAGTAGTGTTTTGTTGTCGAATCCCATTCAAAATTTATGAGATAAGCAGCAGCAGCAAGCAAGTCGAGCAAATATGACGCACAACATGGATGTGCTTATCGATATTTTATAAGATTGCTTTTGTTTGAATAAGTGCCCTTGATAGTTTAGTCATCACATGTACGGCAACACAATGAACTAATCCGGCACATGAAATTTATCATACATATGCGCATTAAAAAGAACCAACCGATCCTGGTAAGAGTCTTGTAGGTCTATCAAACCTTTTTTTTTACTTGGAACTCTGTTAACGTTAACCGGTTTAATATAAAACAAACTTTTCTACAAATTAACCCTTTCGTTGCTTGCAGACACAGAGCCCGTCCTTGATTCAGCGACGATTGATTGATTTGTCAAAAACTGAGAAGCGCGTTCGCTTCCTAGCGCCCTGCGGCTCACGTATTGTAAAGTTTCTTGTACAGGATTGGTTTGTTCGTTAGACTACAAACACAAAGGGAAAGGAATGTGGTTCCCAGCAGCCGTTTGTGGGGAGGTACATTGCGTGACGACACTAACAACGGCTGTGTAGCAGACTATATGGTACAAGCAGTTTAATGACAAAACTAGGTTTGTTGACCACAAGAGGGTTCGTCTGAATGGCACAGTCTTTGTAAACCTTTAACTGTTGATTGACCAACTCCCAAGAAAAAAAGACAAAAATTTCACTGAAATTCGGTGAAAGTTTTATTTAAGACCATGAAGACAGCCCTAAGGGCATTATTTGATTACAACTCTACAATGTTGGTTTTTAGTTTTCAAACGTTTGCACTACTTATGTGTTGTACTGTGTCATAACATACTGAAAATAGGCTTTGGAATTTATTGTTTAGAAGTGTGAGTGTGTTAAATATTGAGGTTGGTTTATTTGCCAATGCAGTTGTTTGTCTATTCTTGTGCAAAAGTACTGACTCGCTTGCTAAGAACCACCCTAACTTGTCATCGTCTACGTAAAGCAAAGCGTTCTGAATCAGCATTTTTTAAACTTAACACCTAGCTGCTGATCACGTAGTTAACCTAGTGTTCCTCAAACATGATGGGATAAGTGACCAAACGCCTGTTGTCCCAGGCGTAGAGTACTCTTTCTCTGGGGTTGTTGGCCACCATGGAGTTATAGCCGAACTGACTGGTGAACTGAATATTGGGGTTCCACCATTTTCCAGTCTTGGTGTCGTATGCAAAGTTGATGGTAATGTGGACTTTGAATTCTATAGCTGTCAATACAATAAACCACTCCACAGGCAACAAACCCATTTCCCACTGAATTCATCCTCCGTCTGAAATAATTAAAAACGAGAAGTGAACGTAATAAAACTTTATGTCCAATAGTAGCGAACATTCACTCGGATAATGCTGACTTGCGAAATAGAATAATATTCAGTGTAAAATGGATGGGACTGGCACCAATAATACGCACGTATCTCGAGAAGGACAGGTAAATGTTGATGGTTT
>NC_133201.1:55436149-55466149 GCF_958299795.1 Porites lutea | reverse complement strand
TCAAGACGTTAATTTGAGGCAACTTTGCCGGACAATTTACAACAAACTACGGGACTCAGCACAAAACAAATACCACAGCCATGTATATTAACTCTATCTTATCCATCGAGGCGACTTTCGTGAACATCACGTTTCAATCAAGCAAACAGGAAGACTTGAACGACACCTTATCGGTTCGCTTAAGTCACACACGCGAAAACCGATCAAATTCAAGGTACATTTTTGAAAAAGTGAGGCGTTCTTAACTGATCCAACTAATATAGCTAGGAAGTAGGTGCCATAGAAAAGGTAACTACAGAAAAAAACTTTGCGGCCCGACTTTTACTAAAACTTTATAACTTCGTGAACTTACCTAATTTTCGGCAATCTCCAAGTTTTGCCGCCATTTTGAGGTACTTGTCAACATGAAGCGTAGCAGATATAAATCGAGCAGGTAGATCTAAAACAGTCAGAAATACATACGAAAGCATTTAAATGAACTTCACTTTCAATTCAAGGGGCAAAATTTGAAATTGTTCGTTAAACCTACCATTCCTACATCCCCATGCGACCATTTCTTCCAACAATTCAAATACTACAACTAGTGACCACTAGTGTTCGAATTTCCCTTGTCGATTCCACCGTAAGAAATAACCTGTGCCACCCAAGCTTCGACTCGAATGTGAAGTACGAATCAAACAACATAACTGCGTCATCTTCGAGGCCATATCACGCTGGTATTTTGATTTTCTGATCGACAAGAACGGTGATCAGGAGGTGATCGCCATGTTTACCTCATAAAGGCGACCGCTGACCAGCCGCTGAGTGAAAACAGTACGCCGCGGGGTGGTGTGGGTGGCGGACTTATCGTGATAAGATATTCGAATACAAGCTAAAAAAGCTTTAGGACTCTCAGTCTAAATAGTGAAGGCATGCTTCGTGGTACAGACAACTTTTAGTTTATTCTCATGACTTTTTCCTTTAAATTAGAACTGGTATTAATTAATAGAGTTATTTAAATATTTTTAACCGAGGTACCCATATGGCCTTTTTGTTTGTCCTCAGTGGTATAAAATAAGGTGTCATTTCTTCCAGAACCTTTTATTTATGCGTTATTGCACGGAATGAACACTATACTTAGAAGGTTTGTTCTAAGTCATTTTTGCTGTTCCAAAGAATGTATGCAAAATCATTGCTTTATACAAAGCTGACTCTAAAATATGATTTTCCGTAACAGTAACTAATGTCATTTACGTAAGGTGTTAATAAAACTAGTAATGTACAATTTTTAGCGTTTTCCACTTATAAGCCTGACATACAATTGCCAAGAGAACTATGTTAGTTTCAGCTCATTTCTTGATTCGATGTGACCTTTTATCACTAAACCCCATTCTTTTCATTTGCAATTTTCCTGTACTTTTTTTTTTCATGCGACAGCGACAAAGAGTTTTATAAGTAAACTGATTTTTTGGTGTACCACGCTTATCACATTGTATATACAAATACATGCAAAAGGCCGGCTAAATAAGCTCCTCCTCCTGCTCCTAATTTTTGGGGTTGCCTTCGCCCCATGCCTCTGCACGACTCCCATTTAAATGGGAGCTCGAAGAAAGTACAGATTTCCTTAAGCATGGAAACAGTAAAATAGTTCAATTTTCCCTCCTTGACGTAGTCACACAAGTCATAAATGTCATAGACAATCGGATGCGTTAAGCCAATTTCTGTTACAACTGATTCGACGGTGGTCATGTGATTCACTTCTTCCTCGTCAATTAATTCCTCGTCAGATTTATCGTCAACCGCGGTGCTCGGAGACGAACCTACCCGTCTCCATCTCGAGGAGGACAAACGGAAGAAAAATCCTTGTATTTGGGCTTTGGTCAGCCACTCTTCCGGGGAAAACAGGCCCTGCCTGTTTTCCCCCTTCGCTTTCCTCATATCTTGCGAGACTTGTCGCAGATCCTCTTTCCTTTCAGATTGCTCACCAATTTCAAACTTGGAGGTGAGATACTGCCTTACTTTCTCTTAGAAGCGAACAGCGCCACCTTTTGGCTTATGAAGTGCCCACCCTTCACTTAAATTCGACTGGAAAGGTTCGCTACCCTGTCTCTCGATAAGATTGGTACTGCCATCTTCTGAAAGGGTAAGGGATGAGGATTTTTCAACCCAGCTTAAATCTAGAGATTTCAAAGCTGTTCTAATGTCAAAAATAAAGGAAATGACCCATGAATTCCAGTGCTCAGTGGAAGGATAATTACATCATCAAGCAGTGACCCAATGGCCCTTGTAGCTGTCTAAAATGGAGAGATTGTAAGTTGGCTATGAAAATTACACTTTTTTCTCTTTTGCTTTGACTTTGTGAGGTGGTTTTGTTACAATTTGAACGGACACGCGTCACTCTTACGTAATGTTTTAACGGGAAACCAAACAGCATCATTTTATTTCCAAGTAGGTATATATTCGATCAGCCGTTCTTAGCCACCATTTTGCGAGAACAAAGTATATGTATATATTAAGAGTGGGACAAAAAAAAAAAACAGTTTACTTGTAAAAACCTTTGTGTTTTTTATATCTTTACATACTTATAAAAAATTGTAGAGGGAAAATGAAAATGAAGACAAAGAAAATGTGTCCTGCATAGCAGTCTTTCAAATTTCCTTTTAGCCGACAGGGAGTCGTCAGAGGCATGGGGCGAAGGCAACCCCAAAAATTAGGAGCAGGGGGAGGAGCTTATTTAGCCGGCCTTTTGCATGTATTTGAACATAAAATGTAATAAGCGTGGTACACCAAAAAAATCGGTTTACTTATAAAACTCTTTGTCGTTGTCAAAAGAAAAAAAAAGTACAGGAAAATTGCAAATGAAAAGAATGGGATTTAGTGATAAAAGGTCACATCAAATCAAGGAATGAGTTGAAACTAACATAGTTCACTTGACAATTGTATGTCAGTCTTATAAGTGGAAAACGCTAAAAATTGTACATTACTAGTTTTATTAAAACCTTACCTAAATGATATTGGTTACTGTTACGGAAAATCATATTTTAGAGTCAGCTTTGTATAAAGCTATGATTTTGCACACATTCTTGGGAACAGCAAAACGATTTAGAACAAACCTTCTAAGTATAGTGTTCATTCCGTGCAATAACGCATAAATAAAAAGTTCTGCAAGAAAAGACACCTTATTTTATACCACTGAGGACAAGCAAAAAAGTCATATGGGTACCTCGGTTAAAAATATTTAAATAACTCTATTAATTAATACCAGTTCTAATTTAAAGGAAAAAGTTATGAGAATAAACTAAAAGTTGTCTGTACCACGAAGCATGCCTTCACTGTTTAGACTGAGAGTCCTAAAGCTTTTTTAGCTTGTATTCGAATATCTTATCACGATAAGTCCGCCACCCACACGTACCACCCTGCGCCGTGCTGTTTTCATTCAGCGGCTGGTCAGCGGTCACCTTTATGAGGTAAACATGGCGATCACCTCCTGATCACCGTTCTTGTCGATCAGAAAATCAAAATACCAGCGTGATATGGCCTCGAAGATGACGCAGTTATGTTGTTTGATTCGTACTTCACATTCGAGTCGAAGCTTGGGTGGCACAGGTTATTTCTTACGGTGGAATCGACAAGGGAAATTCGAACACTAGTGGTCACTAGTTGTAGTGTTTGAATTGTTGGAAGAAATGGTCGCATGGGGATGTAGGAATGGTAGGTTTAACGAACAATTTCAAATTTTGCCCCTTGAATTGAAAGTGAAGTTCATTTAAATGCTTTCGTATGTATTTCTGACTGTTTTAGATCTACCTGCTCGATTTATATCTGCTACGCTTCATGTTGACAAGTACCTCAAAATGGCGGCAAAACTTGGAGATTGCCGAAAATTAGGTAAGTTCACGGAGTTATAAAGTTTTAGTAAAGGTCGGGCCGCAAAGTTTTTTTCTGTAGTTACCTTTTCTATGGCACCTACTTCCTAGCTATATTAGTTGGATCAGTTAAGAACGCCTCACTTTTTCAAAAATGTACCTTGAATTTGATCGGTTTTCGCGTGTGTGACTTAAGCGAACCGATAAGGTGTCGTTCAAGTCTTCCTGTTTGCTTGATTGAAACGTGATGTTCACGAAAGTCGCCTCGATGGATAAGATAGAGTTAATATACATGGCTGTGGTATTTGTTTTGTGCTGAGTCCCGTAGTTTGTTGTAAATTGTCCGGCAAAGTTGCCTCAAATTAACGTCTTGAAAAGTGTCACGACAGGCCTTCGGTCGAGTGAAATTTAATTTCCGTAAAACTCTGAAAAATAAAGAGATCTGATCAAACGGATTGTGGTTTTAGTATAGGTACATGAATGTCTTACAACACACAAGAAATGAGCTAAATCTGTGTCTCAAGGAAAATCGACCGGACCGCTCTTACAGAGACACTTTCTTAATCCTGGGGCCTTCTAACAACCGGTTGGGGCTGAAAAGCATACGGAAGAGGTGGGAAATCCCGAGGACAAGTCGTTAAATTAGGAAATCAAAGATTGAGTCCAGGCCCCGGTTGTTCAAACGTCGGATAGCGCTATCTACCGGATAAATCACTATCCAGCGGATAGCGTAATTGATTTCCGTAATACTTATCCGCTGGATAGTGATTTATCCGGTGGATAGCGCTATTCAACGTTTGAACAACCGGGGCCAGGTGATTACTTATATTACCACTGACAGCAGATTTCGTGTGCTTTCGGTTGTGTGGAGTGGAATCATCATGAAGTCCCATATACAGATCAACTTGAACTTTCCTAATCACGGCTGTAACTTCTCTTTTTCTTTTCTTTTCTCTCTTTCCTCTCTCTCTCCCTCTTCCTTTCTCCTTATTTGGAACGGCATTTAATAACCTTAAGTCATTCAATCTCCAGGGTTGTTTTTAAACACATCACGTAGAGAATGTCAAATACAGAATGTCCCCTGAGAACTTCACCCGTTGTGTCAGGCATTCTCGTTACGAACAGAAAAGTCAACAACTATCAAACAAGATGTTTGTTTTAACCACTTTTATTTTATTTATTATCTCAGCGCTAACAGCAGTTTATTAATTAATGACAAAACGAGGGTAGATCACCATAAGCGCGTTTGATCCCATGACCCATTCCCCGGTAAGCCTTAGACCCCGAGTAGACCGAATAGGCTACCGATAAAAGAATAAAGGACAAAAAAATTGCAGTGAAATTCCGCCTCTGGAATTTTGAGTGGTTGATATTATTCGATAACAACTCAACTATACAATGTTGGCCTGTTTGGTGTTTGGAAGTGGACAGTACGTACTTACGAGGTTTACATAAAATGAGCTCTGTTAAATTTGTTATTTAGAAACAGGATAGTGTTATTGTTAGGTTTTGAAGTGTGAGTGTCTGGTCAAATATTGAAGTTAGTTTATTTGGCATTTCTGTTGTTTGATTCTTTAGTAATGGTAAAACTTGCTTTCTACCGCGAACTTCCCCGTTTTCTCATCGTCTTTTTACAGTACAATAGCAAAGCATCCCCTATCAGCATTTTTTCAAACCCATCATCTGCAGATCAAGGAATTAACCTATCGTTCCTTAAAAGTGATAGGATAAGTGACCAAACGCTTATTGTCCCAGGCGTACAGCACTCTTTCACTGGGGTTGTAGTCCACCATGGAGTTGTAGCCGAACTGATTGGTGAACTGAATGTTGGGGTTCCATGAACGTCCAGTTTTGGTGTCGTAAGCAAAGTTGATGGTCGTGGACTTTGAATTATAGTTGTCGATACAGTAAACTACTCCACAGGCCACAAATGCATTTCCCATTGAGCTCATAACTTCTGCAAAATAACATTAAATGGAAACTCGGAGTAAGATAATAAAACACGTATTATGCCCACCTATAGTATAAAAACTCATTCAACTAAGTAACGAAATTGCGAACAAGGATGCACATTTGATGGAGGAAGGATGATGACGACCGTTTGCTAACTGACAGGTTATAGCAATGGTTTAGTTTACTTATGGTGAATCTAACAAGTTCCAGAAACCCTTTTACATTTCATGACATTTTGTGTTTAGCTTAAGGAGCTCTAATAAGGCGTAAGTCGAGTACCTGAATTTAAGTCCCAAGCGTGGGTTAAGGATCCTTTGTATACATCTATCATTTGCGCTCTTAGCTTGTTGCTGTTTCCACTGTAGCCCCATAAGGCCCACAATCCTTGTTCGTCAACTGCCAGATCAACTTGAGTGTAACCCTGACCCCACTGGTAATAGGTGTTCCTCACTGAACCCGGCAAGCTTATCTGCTTTTCCACACTTTCAGTACGCAAATTGTACTTTACGATATTGTTCGTACCCTCTCTACCACAACAATACAAAAACACCACCATTTGTTAGTATCAGTGGAGAATGTTTCTACCATTTATATAACCAGGGACGGCGGAGCCGGAGGGGCTGGAGGGGCTTTAACCCTCCCAATTTTAAGCAAATAATAAAAATTTAAAAATAAATAAAAAATTACAAACAATTAAAAATCCCATAAAACATAACAAAAGAAAACTAACAGAAGAAAAAACAAAACAAAATGAGCAAAACATTAAGACAAACAGATGTAGGTAAAATTTAAGTGCTCATGCGGCGAGTCCCTTTACGCTTCTTTCAGGACATTTTGAGGGAGGTCCAAGATCTTCAGCCAATCGAGCGACAGTTGATCGACCACGTCATTGTTGTTTGCAAGTTGATTCACGTCAATCCTGCTACAAGTGCAGCAGAGGAAAGGTCCTTCTCGAAAGCCAGATGAATCAAGAGGTGGCTTCAATAAAAAATGTTGCAAGCACGTTTCAACCATCTCGCGATTTTGAACACACATAAACATAGATTTGATAAGCTTTGTTTAGTTTCTGTGGCAAATTCGTTTGTATCCCTGAACGAGAATCATGAAAGGAATGTCGGCAAATTTGCTACTACTGACCTCAGCTGTTGTACTTGTTGTTTTTTCTTGCTGTTACGGTACATGCATTGTTACAGGAAATTTACTCCAGCAAATCAACTCAGTTCTTTTCCCTTAGTATTCTCACTATTCAGCTTGTGAATAAAAACGAAAGACGACTAGGGACGAGTTAGGAAAATCGTATTTGTCAAAATCCGACTTGTCAAAACGTTGCAATTTATTTTATACTTGAAATTTGTCATATGCTGTCAAGATTAGCATCTTAATGTAACACAATTGATTTTACACCACTAATTTTGAACATTCTCCCTCTTGCTACATACGTCGAGCATTTGTAATGAAACAATTTAGTTTACACACTAAGGCCGGAATATACGTAAGGCTGGAATATATCTGATTAAGTTATATATGTATCAAGTAACAAATAAAAAGTAAAACATCTGTCATTTTACTGTTGATCCACGTTTATTTTTTTGATATCTCGTCGAGAATGCTAAAAGTAGCATTTCCGAGCTTCAGGATTTCAAACTTTCCTGCCGGAGAATTCCCCCAGAACCCCTACAAGTTAGCGTCTCCGGCGCTTGCTTGTTAGCGCCCCCTCTCCCCAATTGATGGTTTTCATGGTGACGTCATCAGATTGCAAAGTCAAAAAAGCGAGGTTGTACGAATTCTTATTTACACTAAGTTGAAGATTAATAGGAAATAAATCTTTGTACAAGTTTCCAGCCCCGAAGCATGTTTCATTTCGAAAATACAGCAGTTTGAACTTCCGAGTTTTCACAGTGCGTGACACCAAAATAGGAATGCTATCTCCTTGAAAAAAGTCTCTCCGCTTGATTTTCAGCAGTTTAACCATTTCAAGTATTAGAAGATATGTTTATGCGCAAGTATGCTAGTTCTCGAGTGAAAAGGAGGAGCTTTTATAGAAAAAGTGAACTCCAGATGTTTTTGTTGATTTCCGGCGGCCATATTGGTGGACAGTTTCTGTCCACCAATATGGCGTCTCCATACAAAGCTCTACAAAGGTGTGTGAAATGTTTCGGCAACTAACTCAGAAACTGTGGGCCACAAAGACCTGAGATTTGGACAAATTGTTTATATATTAGTTTTTTATAACATTTCATTTTCTTGGCTTCTTCCACTGGACGGTTTCAAATATATTTTTTTGAGCCGTGTTTATTGCGTGACAGTGAAAACGAAGAATACAAAATACGCTCCGCCGTCCCTGACAGCTGTGCATGTGTAGACATCATGAGTTGCAATTGAGGAAGCCCTATGTTATAAGAGGATAGGTCATGATCTTGATTTCCCTTACTAGGAAATACTACGTCAGTAAACTGGTCTATCACTAATTCTTATTATCAGCGCCCCGGAATTAAGTTTTTTTAAAAAATGGTCCACGCAGTTATGAAAAGACACCTTTGATTAATTTTTTTATATATGCGACCTTTTAGTGATGATTATCTTTTAAACCCTTGTTTTCCTGTTGACGATACTCAATCAGATTAAAACAATATTATAACGAGGAACAAGGGATGGCGCAGTGGTGAGAGCACTCGCCCCCCACCAATGTGGCCCGGGTTCATATCCCGGCGTCGGCGCCATATGTGGGTTGACTTTGTTGTTGGTTCTCTCCTTTGCTCCGAGAGGTGTTTCTCCGGGTACTCCGCTCTTCCCCTCTCCTCAAAAACCAACATTTCCAAATTCCAATTAGACCAGGAATCAGGTAGACGAAGAACCATTTTGTGGATGTGCTACCTCCAAATCATTATTTATTTTATTTAAATAACGTTTATACCTGTTGTAGTAAAGGTAAGGTCCATACACTACTCCTCCTGTTCCGTCCCAGTTATAAGGCAGTATGTACTTCTTACGAAGGATGCCTGCTTTGAACATGGCCATGTTTTCAAACTCTTCAAGCTCGTTTCTCCCGGAGTAATACTCCATAACGAAAATGGTCTCAGCACCCATGATTCCTAGCGGATCTTTCATCCATGCTCCTTGAGTATTTAGCCTATTATTGTGAATCACAGGCTTACCAATTGACTTGATGTGAGTGCAGCTATCTGCAATATATAGACAATGTGTGACTGATGATAACTTCCTAACAGAATATCAAATAATAAAACGCCAGTTACCTTTACCAAGTGTTCTATTGGAGGTAAAGTGACCGCGGTACGTGCGTCAGAAAAACCGAACCACTAGCTCCTATTTCTGTCTCCTAAGTTTCAATTTCGGGCCTTTCGTCACGATTTTCAATCACCATCTAATCTAACTTTGAGTATCTTTGTTTGTAATTTTTTCTTATCTGCTTTTATTAAAGTGCCTTTAGCAAAGTCGAAGAGTCAAGTGAGCTTCGGCAATTCTAAACAAACATTTACATCTTTTAGATACCTATGAACTCATCAAACAATCTATTCTTGAAAGTTGTGCGTTATGTCAGAAGAGTTCACCTTGACAACCTTTGAATAGATGGTATCATAACATTGAATTTTGACAATTGAAAGCACGTTCGGTGCAGAAGGACACAAAGGTGGTCATTAAAAGTTTCCGGCTTTAGTGACAAAGCCGTTTAATTAACATAGACTGTTTGATACACCATTTGCATTTCTTATACCTGGTATTTGGGAACGTTATACTTCGCGCATGATGTATATCACCGAGGTTGTTTTGCGTAGTTAATAACCAGTGCTAACGTAACCTGGCAGTCGTGAAAAAACTTTATTTGGGCACCGAAGAAAGAGAAGACCAAACCTTCTTGAAGAATATAAACATTCTCTTTGGCTTTGTCCAGGTCATGCTGCTCATTTATGATCATCTTTATCAACTGAAATGTGAAAAGGAGGAACGGATCATAGAGACAGCTGTCATTTAGAATTAACAATTAGACCACAATATAAAGAAACAACTTAACTATTAACAGTATTAGTATTCAGAAAGCAGATGCCCCCAATCTCCCTCCCCCCCCAAGTAAAAATTTCTTCTTCCACCCCGCCCTCCCCATAACCTAAGGGGTCTCCTCGAAGTGAACCGTGACTTTAACTATGTCAAACAAAGAAATAAGTGTTACAGCTCTTAAAGTACAGGTAAGTTAAATATTTAAAGTAGTAATGAAGGTGCTATTTTTATCTATCTTATTTAGAATAATACTACTTACATGATTTTTTGCCAGCTCAAGAGCAAGGTCTTTTGAATGACCATGATTATAAGATCGCTTGTTCCGTGGTTTTACTGAGGAACTTCCGAGACCGTTTTCCTGCAAGTTTTATTAAAGATATAAGTTTATCAGAAGAGTCATAAAAGGAAGTGGAGGCGAAAGTTAGAAAAACCATAGGAATATATAAGAGTACAGGGGCAGGCAGACTAGAGGGTATATGCAGAAGTTAATAGACCCAAAAGAAAGAAACTTAATAATTGAAGGTGTTATTTATAGACCGCCTAAACAAAGTTTACAAGAATTCCTAAACGATCATGATTTACTTCTGTGTATCATTCGACTTTCTAAAAAGAATAAAAAGTGTTACATTATGGCCGATTGGAATATAGACTTATGAAGCATCAGTCGCATGACAAAACGGGTGAATTTTAAGACATAATGTTCTCCAGATCGTTTTCCCCATTGATTTCACGGTCAACAAGAATAACCTTAAATACGACAGCTACGCTATTTGATAATATCTTAAATCTCTATTGAATAAGTGCCTAAAGTCCAATTATGTTGTTTGCAAAGCAAAATTACCGAAGATCGACTCACTTTAAAGTTGCAAACACTTTTCAGGCAATAGTTCTGGGTTTTGCCTGATATTTCAATGTCACGTGGTAGCCTATCATCACTCTGTAATGACTTAGAGCTCATGCAAAGAATATGAGGATGATTATATACCTAGAAAACGATGCCGTTTTTTTACCAAATGAGTTTGCCAACAAAAAACATATATGCATTCGAGAATCGTGGGAGACATTTCACTGATCTTTGTGGTTTATTTGTAATTAATATAGCTGGATTTTTTGAATACCGGGTACAAGGGAGTTTTATTTTATTTTAAACGATCTTTATCCAGAGTGCCCGGTTCAGCAAGGCTGGTTGGAATGGGGCCCTGATGGAAAGAACAAACAGCACAAAAGACAATAACAGATAAAAAATGGAAAACTAAGTATAGCAAAAGGATCGGAGGCTCAGTTTGGCTTGGATCTATAAGTGTTTTTTTAGGCCAAACCTAAACTTATTTAAATCATGCGGCCGCCCCCCAAGCCGACCGTCTTCGCTCGGCTTACTCGTTGGCAAAAACAAGCATGAAAACACCTACTTCTACAAACAAAACCAAAAGAAGAGAAAGGATAATGATTCCTATCACAACCTTTATGGAACGACGATAACTGCGCAGGGGCGTATCCAGGATTTTTTCAAAGAGGGGGTTGTAATTTTGAGAATTCAAGGCAAACGTTCCAAGGCTAAGGGAACTGGGGAAGGGAAAGGATGGGAATGGGGAAGGGCTAGGGTAATGTTTGAATATATTTGACAATCTCAGTCTTGGAACATCTATTACAAGCTCCTGGTAACTGGACAGGTCAAATCGGACAGTTTTGGAGTTACAAAAGCAAAATTAAGAACCAATCAGATTCAAGCATTTTGTTATTGACACAATTATTAAGAGTACAGTGAAGCAACGATAGTTGTTTGTCTCTTTTTTACCCACCTATTTAATCAAACAGACTAGCTTAAAAGAGCCCTCTTAGATGAACCTTTACAAAGGCTTCGAATATCTCGTCTACCTCGAATCTCTGGGAGTAGTACATATCACTGCCAGATCAGAAAATTGCTCCATTGTTGACCTAGAGCAGGTCTTGATGCATTTTATCAGTGAAAAAAATCGCTCAACTTCTGCGATTGTGATCGGTAGGGTGCAGGCAACGACCAGAAGGCGATAGATGTTTGGGAAAGCAACTTCATCGCAAACATTAAGTGCTAATAAAAGGTTGTTTGGAAGCTCCCTATCTGTTGACTGCCAGAGTGGTTTCCATCTACATACCTCATTTCCAAGGGATTTGAGAAACGGGAATGTCTTTCTCACAGAACAGCATGCCTTTTACTTCACCCGATCTAGCTGCAGTGCCTTATTTACTATAATCGATGACACGAGACAAAGCAGATGGCGGGCGTGGCGATCTTCTTCAGAAAATCGATCTTCCATTTGGATAATTAAGGAGTCAAAAAGAGGAATAACTAGGACCTACAGTCTTCTTGTAATAATCCATTGTGGACTCAGGAACTTATACTAGTAATAGTTGACACTACAGCTGCCCCCGCTCTGTATATTGTCGGTCAATAGTATTCTTGCTTGTTGTGTAGCTCTTTGAAATATACCGATTCATAAGGAAGATTTTCACACATATTCCATACAATGGGTGAGATAAATACAGGAAACGCAAGGTTCCATGCACTCAGTTTCAGGTCGATTTACACAGCTTTGATCAAAACATTCTCAGTTTCGAGAATAGTTTATTCTAAACCATAAGAAAAGATTTAGTTAGAAGTTGAATTTTTCGCTATTTCTCTTTAACTTTTTACACTCAGTTCATTTTATTTGCCGGAAAGGAAGCCTTAGAAATTAAAAGGACGTTTGATCAATTCACACTCGCGCATTCTACTCTTATTTCAAACTTTATAGCGGAAGGACATCTGTGAGCAGGGAATAAGTCAGCACAGAATTTGATTGTCGGCGAATTTCTGTAATCGTCCATCGTTCTGCTAGTGAGAAGCTAGTCGTTGTTCACTCGTCTTGCTTGTTTGGGGCTGAGTCTTATTCCGGTCAAAGAGAGAGAAAGAGTGTCTGGCAAGGTTTCCAACGAAAGATTTGTGAACTCGTGTCTGGCAAACTCTCCAAGTGTTTATATATACACAGTTATACGCACCTTATAACCTCTTCTGCACTTAACGAGTGTCGTTAAAATTTTGGTCCATAACTTTCACTGAAACAACTGCTCCATAGAATGTCACTGATAACACGTAACGCAAAAGAGTGTCGAAGAATGACTGCACAGTAAATGTCACAAAATCTACCTAAGCGGTTCCTTGGGGATGTTCTGACTTTACGTCATCCTAACCATTTCGTACTTGCGGGCGCAAACAATAGAAACTTCATCATTACCTACCGATTCCTCGCGGCCCCTGTTCAAGCAAATCAAGATTTTTTCTATATTGACTGTATGACTGTATATTTCAACTGTAAGTACTTCCTTAATATACGCGCGAGTTACTAGAGTGCCTCCTCCGGATTTCGCCTTCTGGGCGAAATCCCTGCGGGGGCAATTATAACTTATAATATTACTTTTGGTATGAAAAAGGGATAGACATAGTTAACGAGACAAGTTTGAAAACTTCCCAAGGGGGGGGGGGGGGTGGCAACCCCCTCAACTCCCCCTCCTGGATCCGCCTCTGACTGCGTTTTTCTTCCTCTTGTTGACAATCTATCGGTTGGTCTGCACACAACACAATCGACTGCACCTCTTTCTCTTTCCAATTACTTTTCTGTTCAAATCTCTTCACTGTTAACCGTTAGACATATTCCTTTTGCAAAACGTTTCTCCATGTAACTTGTGTAATCTTCACTTTGTACAAACTGATGTCGTCTATTTGAGTATAATGTCTTTGACTGTCTCAATAGTTTCCTTTCATTAACTTTACGTTCGCGGACCAGCCCATTCTGAAAACGCCTTATTTCCTTTTTTGGTGCGGGCCTACCGCGAACAGTGTGTGTATTTGTATGTGAAGGCTTCATATAACACAACATACGTATTTCAGCAAAATATTCACTCCTTCCCAGTCTTCTTAAATTTCCGTTTTTTTTTTCAATTTCATCCCAACTTTCCAAATCACTCGGATCAAAAACATCCAACTCTTCCCTAATTGGCCTATCAATTTCAGCCCACCAATCAAAAAATATAATCACAGAACGAGTAAATTTAGATAACCTCTCAGAAAAAATACCCTTCAAATTGCCTATCTTAAATCCTCTGTTTATTATCTCGTCTCGCTACAGCTGCAATAACATAAACAAACCATTTGTGAGCTACACACGTACATACGAACTGAACGCTCTTCCGTTTTAGTAACAACTGACATTTCCAAATTTGTACTGGTAAATGTATTTACTCCTGTCAAAAACAATTTGTGCAAAATCACGTTTCACTAATGGCAAAACTCCACTTCCGGTTTCACTCAGTTTCCTTTAAAGTCAATGAAAATATGTCTCTCGCGAAACATTAACTTGCCGTTCGTAACCGTTAAAAAAAATTAAACACACAAATTACCGATCTTTGACTTTCTTGGCTACAGTTTTGTCTCCCTTATCTTACGGGGCAAAGAGACAAACCCCGCGCGAGCCAAAAATAGGATTTCTTTCTTTTTCAGATAAACTATGTAAACAACTCCAGCTTATCTCGAGGTATCTCAAACAACTTCCGCTCTAACTTTAGCAACAAATTGCAAGTTAATGACATTCCTGAGCGTCGCAAAACCTTAAACTTCGCGCACCGCCTCAAATATTTATTGGAGCCAAAAGGAATAGAAGTTATCTCGCCATTCGAACTCATTTAGGTGCTGGTACTACTTCAAAGACTCAAAACAAAAAGAGGTCACGAACTTGCGTGCCAAACATTTCCCCGTACCTCCTGCATACATTCCAAATGACCTTTAGTCGCAGTGGCGCAATCGTTAGAGCGGCTCATCTGATCTGACGAGTTACAAGTGAATTGGTTCAGACCCGGCATAATAAGAAATAATAATTATTTCTTATTTCTTCTATATTTATTCTTCATAATTATTCCTTTCCCTTAAAGGATACATCAAACAACTCGAAAATACCTCGAACTAATGCCGAAGCAACTTCGGGACATTCGGATGTCCCGAAATTGCAACTTTGGAACATTCCTGAGCTGCACGAATCCTTAGTTAACTTCGCGCTCTGCCGAAGTAAAACTAACACTAAGGCCCTTGTAATTTCGAAAAGCCTCAAGCTCCCCTAGGATGACCGAACAGATAAAAATTTTACAGCGCCGTTTATAATGCATTTCTAGAGATCCGTAAGAGTACTCTGGAGAGCCTAAAAAGACTTGAGAATACATTTAGGAAGAAGCCTTCGCTGGGTGCCCCTGACAAGAGGATAGTAACATCACATAACTTACCAGTAAACTTGCCAGTAAAAGGCCAAGTAACAGCCAACAAAACAGTGGGCACAATCGAAACATCCTCGCAGAAAATAAATCTCTAAACCTGCTGCAAAGGAAAACTAATTGGTTTCAAAGGACAATGTGAACCAGAAGACTTAATACCAATTTCTTCCAAAGCTTCTCTTCCCTTTCAGAGTCTATCAGCAGTGTTTCTTGGCATGCGTTATCCCTCACTTGAGGCACACTTACCAAGTGAATGATTTTCGTGGCTGAGTTAACCTTTTTATTAGCCTCACCCGCAGACATTCTAAGGCGTGCGTCAAGCGTTCCTTCTCCAGGAACGTCTGCTGACTTGAGCGGAAAAAACGTAGACCAATCACGGCAGACTTCCAGATCTGGGAAGTGCACTTTGGACCCTGAGAAATTTCGTGCTTGACTTTATAGCCCCAGAAAAGATCAGAAAGGCCTCATGAAAGGTGAAAACCTTACAGTTTTAGAACAAACTACTCAGTTAACTCACAAGCGTTTTTACTACGTAGTGGCTACCCCCACAATCTCATTGAAAAAAGTTACCTCAGAGGTTAAATTTGCTGAATCGAACGGAAGTCGACTTTACCACAAAACAATTACGTGTGAAAAAAAATTCCGTCTTTTGTTCAGTCTTACAAGGTAACCCCGCCGTTACATCACCCAAAGAACAACTTTATGAGCAAACGACATCTAATCCAGCCTTTCCAGAGATACAACAACCAATCGATCGCTTATCTCCTAGATTCTCGTCTGGAGCAAAAATCTTTGGTCACGTATCACACTCTACAGAGCTTGTACGTGTGTGTTTGGCTTGTCAACACTTTGACTTCAACAGCGCCGATTGGATCTCCGATAATCTGCTTGTGATCTCCAGCTGATATTTGCGAACAAAAGGAATTCGTCTTTCAGTTCAGCAGACGTTCGTGGGGATAGACTGCTTGCAGTTAGCCTGCGTGGCAGGCGCAAAAAGGGGAGGGGGAGGGGGAGGGGCAGGGAGAAAGGGAAAAGGGAAGGGAAATTACAAGGGCCTTAGTGTTAGTTTTACTTCGGCAGAGCGCGAAGTTAACTAAGGATTCGTGCAGCTCAGGAATGTTCCAAAGTTGCAATTTCGGGACATCCGAATGTCCCGAAGTTGCTTCGGCATTAGTTCGAGGTATTTTCGAGTTGTTTGATGTATCCTTTAAGGGAAAGAAATAATTATGAAGAATAAATATAGAAGAAATAAGAAATAATTATTATTTCTTATTATGCCGGGTCTAAACCAATCACTTGTAACTCGTCAGATCAGATGAGCCGCTCTAACGATTGCGCCACTGCGACTAAAGGTCATTTGGAATGTATGCAGGAGGTACGGGGAAATGTTTGGCACGCAAGTTCGTGACCTCTTTTTGTTTTGAGTCTTTGAAGTAGTACCAGCACCTAAATGAGTTCGAATGGCGAGATAACTTCTATTCCTTTTGGCTCCAATAAATATTTGAGGCGGTGCGCGAAGTTTAAGGTTTTGCGACGCTCAGGAATGTCGTTAACTTGCAATTTGTTGCTTAAGTTAGAGCGGAAGTTGTTTGAGATACCTCGAGATAAGCTGGAGTTGTTTACAAAGTTTATCTGTCATACGTATTTCAGCAAAATATTCACTCCTTCCCAGTCTTCTTAAATTTCCATTTTTTTTTTCAATTTCATCCCAACTTTCCAAATCACTCGGATCAAAAACATCCAACTCTTCCCTAATTGGCCTATCAATTTCAGCCCACCAATCAAAAAATATAATCACAGAACGAGTAAATTTAGATAACCTCTCAGAAAAAATACCCTTCAAATTGCCTATCTTAAATCCTCTGTTTATTATCTCGTCTCGCTACAGCTGCAATAACATAAACAAACCATTTGTGAGCTACACACGTACATACGAACTGAACGCTCTTCCGTTTTAGTAACAACTGACATTTCCAAATTTGTACTGGTAAATGTATTTACTCCTGTCAAAAACAATTTGTGCAAAATCACGTTTCACTAATGGCAAAACTCCACTTCCGGTTTCACTCAGTTTCCTTTAAAGTCAATGAAAATATGTCTCTCGCGAAACATTAACTTGCCGTTCGTAACCGTTAAAAAAAATTAAACACACAAATTACCGATCTTTGACTTTCTTGGCTACAGTTTTGTCTCCCTTATCTTACGGGGCAAAGAGACAAACCCCGCGCGAGCCAAAAATAGGATTTCTTTCTCCCCAATCCCCCTCCCCTTTTTCCCTTCCTCCCTATCCCCTACCTCCTACCCCTTTCGACGCCTGCTACGCAGGCTAGCTTGCAGTCCGCCTTTTCTCTTAAAATCCGTCTAGTTCTTGATCTCATTTTTTTTGAGCGACAGCTTTTCACCCAGATGACAGAACTGTCGCTCAAAAAAAGGCATTAAACAGTGCCTAAGAGGTCTGAAATGTAGTCAGAATACAAAGAAAAACAAGAAGACGCTAAAGGTAAGCTTCAAAGCGATATTGAATGTACATTTTGCTAATTTAGTGAGCAAAGAAAATTTCTCCATACGTCTTATAATTTTCGTGCTGTATGAATAATTAATTAGCTTGATTGGTAGTGTTGTTTTCGGGTTCTTTGGCATCCTAAGAGGCCTGAAACGCAGTCAGCTCACAAATAAACCCAACAAAATACTAAAAGGAAAAATTTAATGTACGTTTCGCTCAATTATGGAAAAAAAGGATAATTCTCATACAACGTCTTATAACTGTTGTCGTATGAATAATTAATTAGCTACGTAGGATATTGTTGTTCAGGGCTCTGATAGTGAGGTTGGGCTACCTGTGCTCATATGTCTTAAAAAAAATTTCTTTTGTGCAGCCCAGCCCGTTAGAAAACTACGGAAGTGCAGAAGAATGTTCATAAGAAAATCAGATTTTAATTGGTCCGAAAAATTAGAACTGAAGGTTCTACAAACTGGGACTTTTAAAAGTGCCTTAGCCACTTGAGAATAGATTCGTCAGTTTATCAGGAATTTATCGTGAAACTAGAATTTTCAGTCCAGCAACAACCAGAACTGGATATATGATGACGTCACCCAAAATTTCGACATGGCGCGCCAACCGAAGGGACCGGCGACCCAGGGTCACTTTTCAGTTCTTTGCTACGCCAGCAAAAATCAGGCAACAACTCTTGCGTGACTTTGATCAGTTTGCCAGAAGAATGCCTCTTATGTACATATTTCGAGGGGAAAACAACGAACCCCATCCTTACCATGTCAAATCTGCATGGAAACCACCAATACAACGATCAGTAGCCCTTGAAAGTTACCTAGAAGAGGTTAAGAGCGACCTTGCAGAAATAGAAATAACAAAGCCAAAAAATAATCTGCCTCCGGCCGAACGTGAGACTCTCAGAGCCTTAAAACGTGACACTGAAATAAACCTTAAAAAGGCCGATAAAAGAACAATAACCGTAGTCATGAACACACAAGACAAAATTAAAGAAGGCCAAATTCTACTAGATAGCAAAGACAGCTGCAGGCCTCTTGCATCACCCATGGTCACTGAGACGAACCATAATGATAAACAATTTATTACCGACCTCTACAAGGGGGATCACATAGACGACACGACTAAAAAAAGGCTTTGTCAAACACCAAATCCACCTCGAATTCCAGAATTCTACACCCTCACTAAGATACACAAGCCGTCGCTGGTCGGCAGACCGATAGTATCAGGGTGTGATGCCCCAACCGAGGAATTATCATCATTTGTCGACAAACTCCTTCAGCCAATAGCACCGACTTCGTTAATTTCATAGACAATACGAAAGTCCCAGCGGACGTCATACTTGTTTCAATAGACGGAACGAGCTTGTATACAAATATACCGCAAGAGGAGGGAATAGACACGGTATGCAGAGCATACGAAATATTCTATAGAAACGAACCTCCTATCCCTACGTACACAACTACTAAAACAAGCGCCTAGGCTAATTCTCCAAGAAAATTCTTTCCAGTTTAATAGAAAAAACTACCTTCAAACACATGGTACGGCCATGGGCACGAAAATGGCAGTCGCCTTTTCTAGTATATTCATTAACAAGGTAGAGACGGAAATCCTTAGCCACGTTACATAGACGACATCTTCTCGCTCTGGACTGCAAACAGAGACGGAATAGAACATTTCATTGAACAAGCAAACAATCGTCACCCTACGATCAAGTTTACGGCTGAAATTTCCGATAAGGAAACAACACTCCTGGACACCTTAAAAAGGCGAAAGATTTGAAAGAGATGCAATCCTTGGTGTGCGTACTCATTTTAAACCAACTGAGACATTTCAGTATACCCATTTTAGTTCCTTAGACATACTCGTGAGAGCCAAACTATGAAAAGGCTATCTTAAACACGCGCTGGGGAGTCGTGGAGGCCTGTCAACCCCATTTTACACTGAATGACCTTATCCCGCAGCACTTTCAAGGGAGATGGCATCCGATGAAGTTTTGCGTGTTCTCTAGACAACCTCGTTCCCAGGGCTCTCTCCTACCCAGTAGGAAACTTTTTGGCAACTTGTGGTATTTCGAGCAACTTTTTGCATTCTGAGCAATTTCTCTAGGTATCTTCAAATTCTGCTATATCGGAGCAGCTCTTAGCGCAACGTGGCCTTTCTTCCATATTTCACAATGTTTTAGTAGACAATTTATGAATTTTCTGTAAAAAAGAACCCAAATTTTCCTCCGGGGGCAGATAATGGGTACAAGATAAAAGTAGCCGGGCTACTAGGTCAGCGGTTTATAGAGAAAATTCAAAATGGTGAACGAAGATTCACACTCGACTGACTTGAGTGGCTCGGATGAAGAAGGTCATTGAACAATTTTATTGGCTCCGTCATTACATTTTTTGGTTTTAATTGAAGACGTTATTTAGCAACGCTGGTTACGCGGCAAAATTGCACTAAAAATGCAGTACATTTTGCATATTTTATCATCAGAACAAAAAAGTTTTTGTTTCTTCGAGCAACTTTTGAGGAACTTTCCTTACAAAAAGCAACGACATTGATTGTTATCTGAGCACCTTTGGAGTAACCTTTTGAGAAGTTACGGGAAACTTTTTTGGAAAATCTCGAACAACTTGTGGAAAGCCTAGTTTCAGCTCAAAGATCTACCTGACAAAGCGCAAAACATCTGCAGATAGAATCTGTGTTTGAAATCTACATAAAATCTGCTTCTTGATGGTGGTTTTGTTGTCGTAGTGCAAAGCATTTTTTCCCCTAGTGCTGTGCGTTTTAAGTTGCAACAGTGAGTTGCGCCGTGTAACGCCATGTTTATTTTATGTTCTATTGCTGTGTACTGTGTAAGCACGTTGCTTTTTTGGCATAAAGATTCCGGTTGTGTTACAAAAGTTTATCGAAAACCCGAACTGTTCAGGTGACTTTGGTTGGTCCATGGAGCAATGTAGTTTCGCCACACGGGATTGTTGTTGACCGATCGAGCAGACCTTTAGTTACGGGACCGACGATAAGATTATTGAAAATAGGGAAGTTCTAGAAGCTTTTATTTTGAGTAATCAAATAAATAAAACTAGATTGAGAAAATTTTTTCTAAGAACCTTTTTTCGAAAAATTGAGCGACATATGAAACAAATCTAATGGCTCAGGCAACATAGGTTTTACATACATAAAAATAATTCTTTTGAGTAGCTTGCGGAATACTTCGAGCTACACGTAAACGAATTGGCCAATATTCACGAAATTGCAAGAAAGTTGAAGAACAACCGATTCACTGATAGTTTGTCTAGATTGACACGACATCTATTAGCCTATCTTCGACTATCCCAGTGTAAAAGAAATACACTGCAAGAGGGGATTGTTGTTCTATAGAAACCGAAAAAAAAGCTTCTGGAAAACTTATCAAGCATGATATACTTTAATAAATCCGTTGATTTTGTTCCTCGTTGTAAATACTTAAATGTTTTCAAAAGCCTCTCGCCTATTAGTCTTTTTATACGCATTTTGATTAACAATTCATTATTACTGGGTAACTAGTTCTGTATTAAGTATTAACCGCCTTTGAACCAATTTTGGCATCCAAAATTGATGAAACTATATCGTCACACACTTAACATGCCGTTTCCAAGATGACTTCCATTATTTTTTAAAGTTCTTTACACATCCCATAGTGTGACTGTTCCTTTAGCGTGATCCGGCGCCTAGTTATACTGACCCTCAGTTTTCTTTCCAAGTAACCAAACCGAACGACTCATTATTAACAATCAACGAGTGATGGGAGACGAATAAAAAAAAAACTCGTTAATTTATGTGAACACATTAATGGAAAAAAATTGAACAGGAAATTACTAGTGTGGCAGCGTCCTCACACCACAAATGACCATATGAAAATCTTGATTAAGGAAAGCTCTTTTGCTTCCAGTACTAGAGAGGGTCGAAAGGCGTTAGCGAAACGCATTTATTCGAGCGAACGCGGATGGCAGGGGTGAAGAGGAGAGATGACTACTATCAAGTTCTATTGCCGGGACTAAACCATTAGCTATCAACATTAAATCACTTTCTTTAACAAGATACAAGGGAGTATAGGGTATTTGTAGAAGGGCCAGGGGATATATAAGATAACAAAGACAATACGAGAGATACGAAGGTGTATATGTAGAAGGAGACGGGGATATATGGGAGTACACAGATGATACAAGGGAGTAGACGGCATATGTAGAGGAGCACGGGGATATATGGGAGTACACAGATGATACAAGGGAGTAGACGGCATATGTAGAGGAGCACGGGGATATATGGGAGTACACAGATGATACAAGGGAGTAGACGGCATATGTAGAGGAGCACGGGGATATATGGGAGTACACAGATGATACAAGGGAGTAGACGGCATATGTAGAGGAGCACGGGGATATATGGGAGTACACAGATGATACAAGGGAGTAGACGGCATATGTAGAGGAGCACGGGGATATATGGGAGTACACAGATGATACAAGGGAGTAGACGGCATATGTAGAGGAGCACGGGGATATATGGGAGTACACAGATGATACAAGGGAGTAGACGGCATATGTAGAGGAGCACGGGGATATATGGGAGTACACAGATGATACAAGGGAGTAGACGGCATATGTAGAGGAGCACGGGGATATATGGGAGTACACAGATGATACAAGGGAGTAGACGGCATATGTAGAGGAGCACGGGGATATATGGGAGTACACAGATGATACAAGGGAGTAGACGGCATATGTAGAGGAGCACGGGGATATATAAGATAACAAAGAAGATACGAGAGATACGAGGGTGTATATGTAGAATATGTAGGAAGTTAAAAACAATCGCGGAGTAAAATTTTAATCCTGGAATCGCGCTAACCGGCCTTTCAGGAACCGGGCCCCGTAGGAAGAATTATAATAGAACAAGGACACATACATGAGATAACGAGGGAACATGTGCGAGTATATACGTACGTGGAGGATAGGGAAGTGTTGGATGGGAAAACATGGAGAAACCTAGCGGAGTAGGGACTGACAGGAAGGTACGGACAATACAGGGAATAAAAGGGCGACAATACGACAATTGCATGATGACGTCATTTGGTAACTTAACAAAGTTATGAGAGTTATTCCTTTTTGTTGGTTTCTTTTCAAAATTAGGGCTACTGATTCTTACATTTCTCAGTAGGATTGACAAATTAGGGTTTAAATATGACGTCCATTTAGTTACAATTTTCGAAGCTTATCTAAAAAATTCCCTACAATTTTCTGAAGTTATTTTTTCACATTTTGGTCCACATTTTGGGCTAATTTTCGTGGAAAAAGAAATCTTTTATTTCCGGATTCAAAAATATGATGGAGTGAGAAATCAGAACAATTCGCACTTTCGTAAAATGTTCAATTGCATCTAAACTTTTCGATAAAATAACACTAAGGCCCTTGTAATTTCGAAAAGCCTCAACGGCTCCCCTAGGATGAACGAACAGATACAAATTTTACAGCGCCGGTTATCGTGCATTTCTAGAGATCTAAGAGTACTCTGGATAGCCTTTTGAAAGCATTTGGGAAGAAGCCGTCGTTGATTGCCCCTGACAAGAGGATAGTAACATCACATAACTTACCAGTGAACTTGCCAGTAAAGGGGCAATCAACAGCCAAAAAAACAGCGGGCACAATCGAAACATCGTCGGAGAAAATAAATCTCTGAACCTACTACAAAGAAAAAAATAAGTGGTTTCAAAGGGCAATGTGAACGGGAAGACTTGATACCAATTTCTTTCAAAGCTTCTCTTCCCTTTCAGAGTCTATCAGCAGTGTTTCTTGGCATGCGTTATCCCTCACTTGAGACACACTTGCCAAGTGAATGATTTTCTTGGCTGAGTTAACCTTTTTATCGCCTTGAGTTGTCTGTTTTGCCCACCGCAATTTGTTGTTTAGAAATGCTAACTTTTTCTTGTTCTAGTTTACACTGATTCCCACTTTCCCTTTGTACTTGTAAAATTGTCGTTTGCTCGTCTCATTAATAAGGTCAATGTTTAAAGAAAAAAAACAGCAAATGAAACATGTTGGAAAGACGTTCCAAATGAGGATTCAGCGGTTGTTTGCATATTATTGTGATGTTCAAAAATAAAACAGCTACAAATATAATTTACTAAATGTTGCAAAAGATTCTAGCCACCGAATATGGAAATAATACTTATTTTCGTTTTATTAAAAAAAATTAAGGTATCATGAAAATAAGTGATAAAGTGCCAAGAGTTTAAGTGTCAAGTGTTATAGAGATACTCGGGTACAAGCGTCTTGAAGATTGTTTTAAGCACTGCAGATTCATTTAATAATGGTCGAATTTCTACTTCGAGAGATGAATAATGCAAACTGATCGGAGACGGATAAATAGTCTAGAGATAAATCCGGTGTTCAGACGCCCAAATGTGTCAGCAATTGATCAGAGTGCTGATGAACGGGACGAATTTGGGGCCAAAATTCTACTAAACACCAAATTTATATATAGTATATTATTTTATATCCAGCCGATATCCTTCTCAGAGACGGATGATTCGTCTCCAGTAGTCGTATTAGCAAGATCATCTCTTACTCGGTAAGATCTTTGCATACCGGAACTCTGTCCACCAAAACTTGCATTTTCAATGAACCTCTTTTCTGACAGGGCCTAAAAGGCTGGTTTATGAAATTGCGAATAAATTGCAATATTAAATCGCCGTTAGTTTTTCATCAGGCGAAATGTAAACGCTGCTCGACAAAATTGCCCATGACTTAAGCCGCACAATCAGGTATGCCGAGGCACTGCACATGATTTTAAAAATCATTTTTTTGGGCAGCTCAGCCGTCAGAAAACTACGGAAATACAGAGGAATGCTGCGGCATTTTGGAACTTCACAAGGAAATCAGATTAGGGTGGTGCGAAATATTGGACTGTTCTACAATCTGGGGCTTCAAGTGCCTTAGCCACTTGAGAATAGGTTTCGTCATTTTATCAGGAATTTATCGAGAAAGTTAATAGAATTATCTGGAAGTTTCAGAAGCTTTCATTTTGAGTGATCAAATAAATAAGACTATCTGATAGAGGAAGTTTTTTTCTAAGAATTTTTTTCGGAAATTTGAGCAACATATGAAACAAAACTAACTGCTCAGACAACATACTTTTTACAAACATAAACTTTATTTAGTAAAAATTCATTTAAGTAGCTTGCGAATTACGTCTCCCTTGCTGGGAAAAGATAAAATTGGATTTTTGCGATTAATTTTTGTTTAATGCATTTTTTTTGGGGGGGGGGGGAAGGATGATCTTTTGCCCTCTTCATAGTAGCTTTAGCTGCAGAGTGACTTCCTCCCCCTCCCCCCCCCCCCCCCCACCATTCACTCCTCTTCAAAAGTGCTTCGGTACATCTGAAAAGCTCCAAAGGCAGTGATTTTAACATGCATGCAGCCGTCTACCAGTTCCCTTGTTTTACATTGCTCAAAAAAAAAAGGGAGATGAGTTAGTTTTAGACAATCGCTCCTTCTAAAAAATGACGTTCCGAATGATCTACGCTTGCTGGTCCAAGAGGTCATATTTGGCCTTTTAATCCTTGGGCCATCTAATAACCAGCATGGTTTGAAAAGGTTATAAAAGAGGTGAGAAATCCCGAGGGCAAGTCGTTCAATTAGGTAATCAAAGATTGAGTACAGGCAGGAGCCTGATTACTTTTATTACCACAGCAGATTTTGTGTGCAGTTGTTGTATGGAGTGGAATCATCATGAACTCCCATATATTGATCAATTGGAAGATTCACCACGGCTGCAATTGCTCTTTTTTCTTTTCTTTTCTCTCTCTCTTTTGGAACGTCATTTAATTTCCTCAAGTTTAGTTCTCCAGGGTTGTTTTAAAATACATTACGAGTTATAGAAGCCCAACTGAAGAATATCAAATACATAGTGTCCCCTGAAAACTTCGCGTTATGCACAGAAAAATCAACAACTATCAAACAAGATGTTTGTTTTCAACACTTTTATTTTATTGATCATCTCAGCACTAACACAGCAGTTTATTAATTATAATAATGACAAAATGAGGCTAGATCGCCATATGCGCGTTTGTTTCCATGACTCATTCCCGGTAAGCCTTAGATCCCGCGTAGACCGAATAGGCTACCGATAAAAGAAGAAAAGATGATAGTTGCAGTGGAATTCGGTCTCTTCTTGACTGGTCAACTCTGGAATTTTGGGCGGTTGACATTATTCGATAACAATTCAAGGATGTTAGCCTGTTTGGTGTTTGGAAGTGGACTACGGACTTACAAAGTTTACATAAAATGAGCTCTGTTAAATCAGTTATTATTTAGAAACAGGATAGTGTTGTTAGATTTTGAAGTGTGAGTGTCCGGTCAAATATTGAAGTTAGTTTATTTGACTGATTGCTCTTCTTTGATTTTTGAGTCATGGTTAACTAACTTGCTTTCTACCGTGAACTGCCCATTTCCTCATCGTCTTTATATCATAGAAAAGCGTCCTTTATCATTATTTTCAAGCCCAGCACCAGCTGATGAAGTAATTAACCTATTGTTCCTCAAAAGTGATGGGATAAGTGACCAAACGACTGTTGTCCCAGGCTTACAACACTCTTTCTCTGGGGTTTTACGCCACCATGGAGTTGTAGTGTACTGATTGGTGAACTGAATGTTGGGGTTCCACTGCTTTCCAGTCTTGGTGTCGTATGCAAAGTTGATGGTCGTTGTCCCAGTATAGGAGTCAATACAGTAGATCAACCCACAGGCCACAATTACCTTTCCCATGGAGCTCATTACTTCTGCAAAATAACATTAAATGGAAACTCGGAGTAAGATAATAATTAACTATATGACAATTTTCAATCAAGTGAGTAATACTTCATAAAATTATGCGCAGGCTGGACGCGTCACGTTCTGATCAACTTGGGCATGGAGTTAAAACTTAACAATTAGACCGATTATTTACGCTTTCTAAGAGAATTTACAGCTCAAATGTTGTCTTTTAAGTCCTTTTACAGTCGTATGGTAAGTGAAAAATTTCAATTAACGAATTTGACTCAAAATTTTCGATCACGCACGTCATACCAGTTTCGTAAAGTAAAGGAAATACACAGGAAATTTAGGCCATTGAAGAGAGCTTCTTTCCATGTGGGGTGAAAGTTGAATTGACCGCCTTAAAACCAGAACCCTTCAGTTGCTATAGTCTGGCTTAGAAAGTGTTCGCCTGTATTTAGTTACTAAGATGAATACTTTTAAATAAAAAATTGTCAGAGTGCGTGGAGTCACAAATGGTGTCAATTCTCTCTTGATGGTGTCGTGGTGGTGACCTCTATAAACCGTCCGGGGCATCTTTTTTACATGGACACTTTGCGCAAAGGCGAGGATCGATTTATTCCTGTTTTATTTTTTTAGTTTCTCACAACTGGAACTGCCCTGACCACTGCCTGACTACAGTATAATGTAACGGAAATGCGGTTTCGCTGCACATTCTTGTCTTGCCCCTATCTCGGCTCGTAAGGTAAGTTTGTAATTACAATTTTATGTTATGTTATGTTATGTTCATACGACATACGATGATTGATCACGAAAAGCGCGATTACAACAGATGCATAAATGATGATAAAAATAAAGAAAGATAAAATCAATGAAATCAACTCAAAAATTAAAAGCAAAGATATTGTTACCCAAAACCTAGTGCTTGAAGTACTGAATTCTTCTTTAAGACTCAGGGGCACCCAACGTCAATTTTCGGAAAAGATCTGTTCGGAAGACGATTTGAGATCTAGAATTTTCGGAACATTTGTTGTAAAATTTCTTGCTCACCTGCCTCTCCTAGGATTTTCGGACATCTAAAAAATGGTATTATTGCCCATTTTTAACGGATTTTTACCCTAAAAAGGTCACCTAGAATTTTCGGGAGCCTTTTTTCTGGCTGAAATTTTCGAAAAGGTAAGTTTTGATCCCTATAATTTTCGGATCACTAGACTTTCAGCTAGGAAATCCGAACAGATGAAAAATTTTGGGGGGGATAAATACGAAAATACGTTTAACAGTGCTATGTTTAAGTGGTTTTGAACTATATTCTCGTTGGGTGCCCCTGAAGGCTGTTGTATTGATCAGAAACACTGTTGAATTTCACTGATCCAGTTGCTCGTAATGTTTACCCAACAGCTTCAGTTTTAACATTTAATTCGAGTGATTCTCTTAGCGCTTCTAACTCAGTTAGTAGCTCACTAATACACGCAAGGTTTCTCGACAAAAGATTCACTCGGAAGAGTTCGCTTGTAAGTGGGTCTCGAATAGTTCATGAACTATACCACTTCCAAAATGTACTCTTCCATCTTTTACTGTGGGCTTACCATCAACAGCGTTTACATTTGTATTTTTGGAATTCTTATGCTCCCACCGAAGATAGATTTCTAATAGCTTTGAGTCGCTTCGAGCACCTTATAATGTACTCTGCTGAAGTCCGCTGACCTATTCTACGCATACACTTATTTTATATCTTGCGCACGCGCTGAATACGCCAGAGTACGATTTGTACCAGAAGGAAAAACCAAGGCCATTTTATAACTGGGCTGTGCCACAGGCAGCCCAGTAAAAATATCACGATCGGGGTACATTTGATTTTAGTCGAGGCCACGCGACCAAGAATCAACCATTGGCAGTCCCTGTTTAGCTGAGTGAAATTCTAGGAATATAACAACAGGACTTGTATATTCAGGGCCTTCGTTCATTTTTTTCGTTTTCTTAAACCCTGTCGGTTGAGTAAGACTGAATATGAAAGAGGCCCGAGCTTGAAGGAGAAGGAGAAGATAAACATATACCGAAAAGCTAAATAAAACCCCCTGAACAAGCGTCAGTTCATTCGCCGGTAGAGTCAGTTTATTTTTGGATAGTAGTGACTTCAAAAAATTAGTTCAAAAGACTAGCCTGCATTCAGACGTCTTGTCAATAGCTTGAAGCATGAAGCAAAGGGAAAAGTAAAGTTACGGCTGTACCCAGGTTAAGACCGCTACCCTCGGAGCTTTTTATTCCAGATAATATAGTCTGTGCTCTTTGTATTTTGTATTCTTATTCATTTGCCACACAGATAATATTACAGTAACAAAAAAGATTTTAAAAAATGGAGAAAGTAATAGCGAGGAGGCCTAAAGGAAACTTAACAGCTTATGTTGATTAGGCCTAGTCAATTAGAATGTCTCTCATTAATGACATAAAAATTACGACGACGGATACAATTATTTATCAAAAGGAAAGTATCTATATAATAAGGAAATTTACAAAAATTGAATATTAAACAGTTTTTTTCTTCAGATTTTTGTGAGAATATGCTTAATAACTTTATTTATACTCGAATTTTAGAGTAGCTAACAAGTTAATATCTTCGAGCTGACACTACATGAAAATAATATAGAAATATATGTATACATTAAATGCATTATAAGAAATAATAATAAAATAATATTAATAATAGTAAGCACACTAAAAAAAAAAAAAGAAAAGAAAAGAAAATATTATTTACAATTCACAATTTTAAAAGTATGCCAGGCAAAAAGGAAATTTATTTGTGAAAGAAATAAATGGTTTAATGCTTAATGTGACTGATTAATGTGTCATTTCTCCAGTTACTGGGGAGGGGGCGTTCCTGCCATCCGGGACATTATACATTGGGTTTTTAAGACATGAAAGCGAGGCACAAGGCCTCTCTGCTCACTGCAACAAGAAAGTTGGTGAGCTATTTCAGACTTTGATAAGAATAATTCTGTGTGACTGTGTGTGCAAGGGCCATACAGCCATCCCCCAGATTTCATTTTAATCACTTACATCGGTCAGCTATTTCAGACTTTTGATAAGTATAATTCTGTGTGACTGTGTGTGCAAGGGGCCATACAACTATCCCACAGATTTCATTTTAATCACTTACATCAGTGAGTTATTTCAAACTTTTGATAAGTATAATTCTGTGTGACTGTGTGTGCAAGGGCCATACAGCCATCCCCCCGATTTCATTTTAATCAGTTATTTTATGTCTGTGAGCTATTTCAGACTTTGATAAGAATAATTCTGTGTGACTGTGTGTGCAAGGGCCATACAGCCATCCCCCAGATTACATTTTAATCAGTTATTTTATGTCTGTGAGCTATTTCAGACTTTGATAAGAATAATTCTGTGTGACTGTGTGTACAAGGGCCATACAGCCATCCCCCAGATTTCATTTTAATCAGTTATTTTATGTCTGTGAGCTATTTCAGACTTTGATAAGAATAATTCTGTGTGACTGTGTGTGCAAGGGCAATACGGCCATCCCCCAGATTTCATTTTAATCAGCTATTTTATGTCTGTGAGCTATTTCAGACTTTGATAAGAATAATTCTGTGTGACTGTGTGTGCAAGG